>NC_048584.1:2844473-3144473 GCF_013265735.2 Oncorhynchus mykiss
CACGGACTTTCAACTCCCTCCAAAGATTTACTATGGGGTTGAGATCTGGAGACTGGCTAGGCCACTCCAGGACCTTGAAATGCTTCTTACGAAGCCACTCCTTCGTTGCCCGGGCGGTGTGTTTGGGATCATTGTCATGCTGAAAGACCCATCAGCAAGGGCATTGAAGATGAAACGTGGCTGGAAGGAAGTTTTCACTCAAAATCTCACGATACATGGCCCCATTCATTCTTTCCTTTACACGGATCAGTCGTCCTGGTCCCTTTGCAGAAAAACAGCCCCAAAGCATGATGTTCCCACCCCCATGCTTCACAGTAGGTATGGTGTTCTTTGGATGCAACTCAGCATTCTTTGTCCTCCAAACACGACAAGTTGAGTTTTTACCAAAAAGTTATATTTTGGTTTCATCTGACCATATGACATTCTCCCAATCTTCTTCTGGATCATCCAAATGCTCTCTAGCAAACTTCAGACGGGCCTGGACATGTACTGGCTTAAGCAGGGGGACACGTCTTGCACTGCAGGATTTGAGTCCCTGGCGGCGTAGTGTGTTACTGATGGTAGGCTTTGTTACTTTGGCCCCACCTCTCTGCAGGTCATTCACTAGGTCCCCTCGTGTGGTTCTGGGATTGTGATCATTTTGTGATCATTATGACCCCACAGGGTGAGATCTTGCGTGGAGCCCCAGATCGAGGGAGATTATCAGTGGTCTTGTATGCCTTCCATTTCCTAATAATTGCTCCCACAGTTGATTTATTCAAACCAAGCTGCTTACCTATTGCAGATTCAGTCTTCCCAGCCTGGTGCAGGTCTACAATTTTGTTTCTGGTGTCCTTTGACAGCTCTTTGGTCTTGGCCATAGTGGAGTTTGGAGTGTGACTGTTTGAGGTTGTGGACAGTTGTCTTTTATACTGATAACAAGTTCAAACAGGTGCCATTAATACAGGTAACGAGTGGAGGACAGAGGAGCCTCTTAAAGAAGAAGTTACAGGTCTGTGAGAGCCAGACATTTTGCTTGTTTGTAGGTGACCAAATACTTATTTTCCACCATAATTTGCAAATAAATTCATAGAAAATCCTACAATGTGATTTTCTGGATTTTTTTTCTCATTTTTGTCTGTCATAGTTGAAGTGTACCTATGATGAAAATTACAGGCCTCTCTCATCTTTTTAAGTGGGAGAACTTGCACAGTTGGTGGCTGACTAAATACTTTTTTGCCCCACTGTAAGTTCAAGATGCTTTATTAACATGTCAAAAGTGCCAAACCAACAGACATACAGAATATTTAGGATCATTGATGAGAATTTGTTACATGTACTGAATTGTGTAATGAACTACACGTGTATGAAAAACAAATTGGATAGAAAATAACATTGAAATGACAAGAAGTGCAGATAAATTAATATTACTACAGTTTTTTTTATTATTGACATTTTTTCTTTCTCTATATTATTGGGTCTGGTGATTGTTTGTGTAATAGATCAAATATTGTGATTGTTATACATCTTATCTTAATGTTATCAAGGCCTTTCACTGTTCTGTGATCAGTGACGCTACAGTTTTAAAAAAATCTTAATTGTGACTTTATTTAGGTTTGCTCATATACTTGTATAGAATCATTAAACAGAAATAGCTACAAATATGAACAGGGTTTGTAATCACATCTTTGTTTCTCTTTATTAAGTGATACTTTCCTTACAGTAACCAGGTTTCTATCAAACCTTTTTAAGTTAGTAAAGTGCATGTCGGATAAGAAAGTTAATGACGGGCCCGGGGGAAACGGAACATTTTTTGTTAAACTTTCACAAAGTCTACAAAACCAAATTTATTAGGATACGGTTATAGTCACAGCCGTGTTTAGTCCCACTCAAACCGATACCACGACAGCCCTTAAAGAACCAAACTGGAAACCACATATCCTGAAGTTGCATTTATTGTAGCTGGTGATTTTAAAGCAAATTTGAAGCACATTGACTGTAGTACTCGCGCTGCTAAAACACTCAACCACCGCTACTCCCCCTCCTGTACTCCCTGTTCACCCATGACTGCGAGGCCACGCACGCCTCCAACTCAATCATGAAGTTTGCATACGACACCTCAGTAGTAGGCCTGATCACCAACAATGACGAGACAGCCTACAAAGGGAGGAGGTGAGAGCCCTGGGAGTGTGGTGCCAGGAAAATAGCCAGGATGCTCTCGATTGTGCATCTGTAGAAGTTTGTGAGTGCTTCTGGTGACAAGCCAAATTTCTTCAGCCTCCTGAGGTTGAAGAGGCGCTGCTGCGCCTTCTTCACGATGCTGTCTGTGTGGGTGGAACAATTTCAGTTTGGTCCACACACACTTAAAACTTACTACCCTCTCCACTACTGTTCCATCGATGTGGATAGGGGGGTGTTCCCTCTGCTGTTTCCTGAAGTCCACAATCATCTCCTTAGTTTTGTTGACGTTGAGTGTGAAGTTATTTTCCTGACACCACACTCCGAGGGCCCTCACCTCCTCCCTGTAGGCCGTCTCGTCGTTGTTGGTAATCAAGCCTACCACTGTTGTGTCGTCCGCAAACTTGAGGATTGAGTTGGAGGCGTGCGTGGCCACACAGTCGTGGGTGAACAGGGAGTACAGGAGAGGGCTCAGAACGCACCCTTGTGGGGCCCCAGTGTTGAGGATCAGCGGGGTGGAGATGTTGTTGCCTACCCTCACCACCTGGGGGCGGCCCGTCAGGAAGTCCAGTACCCAGTTGCACAGGGCGGGGTCGAGACCCAGGGTCTTGAGCTTGATGATGAGCTTGGAGGGCACTATGGTGTTAAATGCCGAGCTGTAGTCGATGAACAGCATTCTCACATAGGTATTCCTCTTGTCCAGATGGGTTAGGGCAGTGTGGTTGAGATTGCATCGTCTGTGGACCTATTTGGGCGGTAAGCAAATTGGAGTGGGTCTAGGGTGTCAGGTAGGGTGGAGGTGATATGGTCCTTGACTAGTCTCTCAAAGCACTTCATGATGACGGAAGTGAGTGCTACGGGGCGGTAGTCGTTTAGCTCAGTTACCTTAGCTTTCTTGGGAACAGGAACAATGGTGGCCCTCTTGAAGCTTGATTGAATATGTCCGTAAACACCAGCCAGCCAGCTGGTCTGCGCATGCTCTGAGGGCGCGGCTGGGGATGCCGTCTGGGCCTGCAGCCTTGCGAGGGTTAACACGTTTAAATGTTTTCCTCACGTCGGCTGCAGTGAAGGAGAGTCCGCATGTTTTGGTTGCAGGCTGTGTCAGTGGCACTGTATTGTCCTCAAAGCGGGCAAAAAAGTTATTTAGTCTGCCTGGGAGCAAGATATCCTGGTCCTTGACGGGGCTGGTTTTCTTTTTGTAATCCGTGATTGACTGTAGACCCTGCCACATACCTCTTGTGTCTGAGCCGTTGAATTGAGATTCTACTTTGTCTCTATACTGACGCTTAGCTTGTTTGATTGCCTTGCGGAGGGAATAGCTACACTGTTTGTATTCGGTCATGTTTCCGGTCACCTTGCCCTGATTAAAAGCAGTGGTTTGCGCTTTCAGTTTCACGCGAATGCTGCCATCAATCCACGGTTTCTGGTTAGGGAATGTTTTAATCGTTGCTATGGGAACGACATCTTCAACGCACGTTCTAATGAACTCGCTCACCGAATCAGCGTATTCGTCAATGTTGTTGTTTGATGCAATACGAAACATATCCCAGTCCACGTGATGGAAGCAGTCTTGGAGTGTGGAATCAGATTGGTCAGACCAGCGTTGAACAGACCTCAGCGCGGGAGCTTCTTGTTTTAGTTTCTGTCTGTAGGCAGGGATCAACAAAATGGAGTCGTGGTCAGCTTTTCCGAAAGGTGAGCAGGGCAGGGCCTTATATGCGTCGCGGAAGTTAGAATAGCAATGATCCAAAGTTTTATTCAGCCCTGGTTGCGCAATCGATATGCTGATACAATTTAGGGAGTCTTGTTTTCAGATTAGCCTTGTTAAAATCCCTAGCTACAATGAATGCAGCCACAGGATATATGGATTCCAGTTTGCAAAGAGTCAAATAAAGTTTGTTCAGAGCCATCGATGTGTCTGCTTGGGGGGGAATATTTACGGCTGTGATTATAATCGAAGAGAATTCCCTTGGTAGATAATGCGGTCGACATTTGATTGTGAGGAATTCTAAATCAGGTGAACAGAAGGACTTGAGTTCCTGTATGTTGTTGTGGCCACACCACGTCTCGTTAACCATGAAGCATACGCCCCCGCCCCTCTTCTTACCAGAAAGATGTTTGTTTCTGTCAGCGTGATGCGTGGAGAAACCAGCTGGCTGCACCGACTCCGATAGCGTCTCTCCAGTGAGCCATGTTTCCGTGAAGCAAAGAACGTTAGTCTCTGATGTCCCTCTGGAATGCTACCCTTGCTCGGATTTCATCAACCTTGTTGTCAAGAGACTGGACATTGGCGAGTAGAATGCTAGGGAGTGGCGCGCGATGTGCCCGTCTCCCGGAGCCTGACCAGAAGACCGCTTTGTTTCCCCCTTTGACGAAGTCGTTTTTTTGGGTCGCCGGCTGGGATCTATTCCGTTGTCCTGGGTGAAAGGCAGAACACAGGATCCGCTTCGCGAAAGTCATATTCTTGGTCGTACTGATGGTGAGTTGACGCTGCTCTTATATTCAGTAGTTCTTCTCGACTGTATGTAATGAAACCTAAGATGACCTGGGGTACCAATGTAAGAAATAACACGTAAAAAAAACAAAAAACTGCATAGTTTCCTAGGAACGCGAAGCTCATTGTTCATCCAAATATTTATATATTCTTAATTTTATTCCTTTTCTTTAGATTTGAGTCTGTTGTGTGTGTTGTGAAATTGTTAGAAATGACTTGTTAGATATTAGATATTTTAGATATTGCTGCACTGTTGGAGCTAGAAACACAAGCATTTCGCTACACCCGCAATAGCATCTGCTCAACACATGTATGTGACCAATAATATTTGATTTAGACAAATTATGATGAACTTCACAGGGTAGTGGAAGTGCAAGGTGATGAGCTTGATGCTCCTTTCCAATAAATATTGAGGGTATTTTTCTGATGACATGATCATTGCTGCTTGTCTGCCATTTGACAGATAAAATAATCTTGATCTTTTGTCCTTAATAGTCTCATCATATAGGCTATATGTGCGCTCTAGCCTAAAACACACCCTGCGCCCGTCAGTAGGGTTGAACATGCGGTGGAAAGCCATTTAAGTTGTATTTGTTTATTCGGTACCTGAGAATTTAACCGCAAAAGTTATTGAGACGCACTATAACATCACGCACAGCATTTTATCTGCAACAAGTCAATTTGATGGTATCATATCTCTGGTGGGGAAAAGCGCATATTGTTTTTATGTCGATTTTAGAACATCTGTCTATATATCTATATGAAAATCTGTCACAAATTGTATGGAAACCTAGCTAGTGGTAAAGCACGTCATGCCTCAAAATGAAATAATCCCGGAGTTCAAGTGGTAGTGTGTGTGTCACTACTGTGCATGGCATTGTTGCAGTGTGTGTCAGTGTTTTCTTTGTTCTAACAGGGTGTGTGAGTTGCTCAGCTGGGAGTTTGAGATAACTGTGCACTGTACAAAAGAGAGTTTAAAGTCCTGATTGTTGTTGTGTGAATAGAGGAGAGGATTTTTTAAAGAAAAGCAGATATGAACAGGTAGACTGACAAATAGATGACAAATCTACTTAACAGAAAAGAGTGACGGAGAATTTGATTTGATCCGTTATCATCTAAAGCCTCTTCAACAATATTTTCACATGTACACTACCGGTCAAAAGTTTTAGAACACCTACTCATTCAAGGGTTTTTCTTAATTTTTTACAATTTTCTACATTGTAGAATAATCGTAGACATAAGTATGAAAAAACACATATGGAATCATGTAGTAACCAAAAAAGTGTTAAACAAATCAAAATATATTTTATATTTGAGATTCTTCAAATAAGCGATCCTTTGCCCTGATGACAGCTTTGCACACTCTTGGCATTCTCTCAACCAGCTTCACCTGGAATGATTTTAAAACAGTCTTGAAGGAGTTCCCACATATGCTGAGCACTTGTTGGCTGCTTTTCCTTCACTCCACGGTCTTAATCATCCTAAACCATCTCAATTTGGTTGAGGTCGAGGGATTGTGGAGGCCAGGTCATCTGATACAGCACTCCATCACTGTCCTTCTTTGTCAAATAGCCCTTACACAGCCTGGAGATGTGTTGGGTCATTGTCCTGTTGAAAAGCAAATTATAGTCCCACTAAGCCCAAACCAGATGGGATGGCATATTGCTGCAGAATGCTGTGGTAGCCATGCTGGTTAAGTGTGCCTTGAATTCTAAATATATAACAGACAGTGTCACCAGCAAAGCACACCCACACAATAACACCACCTCCTCCATGCTTCACGGTACCACACATGCAGAGATCATGCGTTCACCCACACCACGTTTCACAAAGATATGGCGGTTGGAACCAAAGATCTCAAATTTGGAATCCAGACCAAAGGAAAAATGTCCACCGGTCTATGTCCATTGCTCATGTTTCTTGGCCCAAGCAAGTCTCTTCTTATTATTGGTGTCCTTTATTCGATGTTTCTTTGCAGCAATTTGAACATGAAGGCCTGATTCACGCACTCTCCTCTGAACACTTGATGTTGAGATGTGTCTGTTACTTGAACTCTGAAGCATTTATTTGGGCTGGTATCTCTAATTAACGTATCCTCTGCAGCAGCGGTAACTCTGGTCTTCCTTTCCTGTGGCGGTCCTCAGTTTCATCATAGCGCTTGATGTTTTTGCGACTGCACTTTTCTGTATTGACTGACCTTCATATCTTAAAGTAATGATGGACTGTCATTTATCTTTGCTTACTTGAGCTGTTCTTGCCATAATATGGATTTAGTATTTTACCAAATAGGGCCATCTTCTGTATACCCCCCAACAATTTTTTGTATATTACATGATTCCATATGTGTTATTTCATAGTTTTGATGTCTTCACTATTATTCTTCAATGTAGAAAATAGTAAAAAATGAAGAAAAACCTTTGTAGTAGGTGTTCTAAAACCTTTGACCAGTAATGTATATCCAGCCAATATACTGTATCTTTATGGAGTAAAATTCAGTAGAGTTGTCTTGAAGTTATGGAAACCATGTTGTGTGGCAAAGAAGTGGCAGAGTAAAAAAAAAACACCATAAATGAGAAGACTAAGAGATAATCAAGGAAAGAAATGTAAAAAGAGCGTGATTACTCTCCCCACTCATTCCTGAGTTGGGTGCTTTTGTCCTCGTCCAAATGGGAGTGCCTGGTGTTGGGTCCTGTTCCCGGGAGAGTGCCTCCCCCAGTATCAAAATCAAATGTTATTTGTCACATGCACTTAATACAACAGGTGTAGAACTTACACACACTAACACATACAGTAAAATGTGTGTATCTGTATTCTGACTATCCCAGTACCTCCCTCCGCTATGTTATGCTCTGGACATTATATGTATCAAAGAAGTAGATACATAAGAAGTAGAAAATAAGCATCAAATAATGGTATGGTATAGAGGTCCTGGATGGCAGGAAGCTTGGCCCCGGTGATGTACTGCGGTCGGAGGCAGAGCAGTTGATCTGAGGACCCATGCCAAATCTTTTCAGTCTCCTGAGGGGGAATAGGTTTTGTCGTGCCCTCTTCACGACTGCCTTGGTGTGCTTGAACCATGTTAGTTTGTTGGTGATGTGGATGCCAAGGAACTTGAAGCTTTCAACTTGCTCCACTACAGCCCCGTCAATGAGAATGGGGGTGTGCTCGGTCCTCCTTTTCCAGGAGTCCACAATCATCTCCTTTGTCTTGATCATGTTGAGGGAGAGGTTGCCAGTCCTGGCACCACACGGCCAAGTCTCTGACCTCCTCCCATTATGCAGTCTCATTGTTGTCGGTGATCAGACCTACCACTGTTGTGTCATCAGCAAACTTAATGACGGTGTTTGAGTCATGCCTGGCTGTGCAGTCATGAGTGAACAGGGAGTACAGGGGGGGGGGGGGGACTGAGCACGATGGGCCTTCGTGTTGAGAATCAGTGTGGCGGATGTGTTATTACCTACCCTTACCACCTGGGGGCAGCCCGTCAGGAAGTCTCGGATCCAGTTGCAGAGGGAGGTGTTTAGTCCCATGGTCCTTAGTTCAGTGATGCGCTTTGAGTGCACTATGGTGTTGAACGCTGAGCTGTAGTCAATGAATAGCATTCTCACATAGTTGTTCCTTTTGTCCAGGTGGGAAAGGGCTGTGTGGAGTGCAATAGAGATTGCATCATCTGTGGATCTGTTGGTGCGGTATCCAAATTGGAGTGGGTCTAGGGTTTCTGGGATAATGGTGTTGATGTGGGCCATGACCAGCCTTTCAAAGCATTTCATGGCTACAGATGTGAGTGCTACGGGTCGGTAGTCTTTTAGGCAGGTTACGTTAGTGTTCTTTGGCACAGCGACTATGGTGGTCTGCTTGAAACGTGTTGGATAGAGTTATGATCAGATTTGCCAAATGGAAGGTGAGGGATTGTGATTGCCTAGTCACTTTTACTCCTACCTACATGTACACATTACCTAAACTACTTGGTACCCCTGCACATTGACTCGATACCAGTGCTCCTTGTAGCCTTGTTATTGTTATTTTATTGTGCTTCTATTTCCTTTTTTTAATTAGCACATTTTTTTTAACTCTGAATTGTTGGGAAAGGGCATAAGTAAGCATTTCACAGTAAAGTCTACACCTGTTGAATTCGGCGCATGTGACAAATACAATTTGATTTGAGCTAGCTAGCTAACGTCAGCTATGTTAGCGATAATGGTGAAAATGATTATCAATATTTACATAACCAGCAATCTATGGCCTAGCTTACCTCTATACTCACCATCAGTGGGGACCAACAAACTCCAACCACCTATAACAAACTCCAACCACCTATAACAAACTCCAACCACCTATAACAAACTCCAACCACCTATTCCTCATGAAAGGGTCCTTCGGCACGGCATGCAAACCACAGTTAGTCAATTCGTATAGGGCTTTTCAGTCTCAAATGGCTGTAACCTTTGAAATTGTTGGGGGCGATGAAACAACAGAGCCCCATTCAATGAAGGGAAGCGAAGTGGGCAGAGGGGTGATTTGTACGTGGAGCTTGGCAAAAGGGGGCATGATTTGTTGACATAATTGTATTCCATTTACTCGTTGTGACACACCGAGGTTCCAAATTCCATTTTAGACAAAACTTACTTTATGTGTTTGTATTCCATTTTGACACTAGAATAAACGTTTCTGACTCATATTGATGGCACATACGCTGTTTTCAAAGGAATTAGTTGGTGTTTAGGGGCAGTCACTCTCTTTAACCTGACTTTCCATTGCAACCAATTCATTTCCAGGTTGACTGAGTAAATCTCTTTAACCTGCGTGGTATCACCTGTCAGACAACTTAAACATGGATATGAGGGTATGTGTTCTGTTTGACAGGATATTCAGACAATTCTCAGAAAGACTGGCAACTAAATGACAGAAACTTGCCTTGCTTAACATTACAGAACTGGAATGTTGCACCTGATCCCCCTGAAGTAAATGAGAATACACACACACACACACACACACACACACACACACACACACACACACACACACACACACACACACACACACACACACACACACACACACACACACACACACACACACACACACACACACAGAGTTTCGGTTGGGTCCCTGGGATTGGAAGTTAAAATCTTAAATACTGATAATAAAAGAGCATTACATAAGAAAACTATAATCCTTTATAGTAGGTACTGTATGTTTCCATCCAATTGGCATCTGATTTTTATGCGAATATTCAAAGAATTTGCATAAAGAAAATGTGCATTTTCCCAACAGACCTGTGTTTCCACCAAGCTGACTTGTTCCAGGTAACAATCCGTGTGTGATGACGTAGTGCACACAAATGTACTTTTTCACTGAAGTTTTCATGTATCAAATAAAAATCTAGTTTGATGCGTTTACATCACATTCACAACTATCACAACTATAACTACTATGGTTGGGAGATGGAGAGATACTGTTTGTGTGGGGAAGGGGGGCTGTAAAAGTCGACCATCTTATAATTGGCTCTTTGATGGAAGGGAAAGGGGGGATATCCTATACCCCAAGCTTATGAATAGGCCTGGGTTTTTTCTCACACTGAAATATACCGTAGCCTCTGAAACCAGGGACAGGCTTTCAACAATAGCTCATTGTAGAGTGAAGAGACACTTTCCAGTACACTGTACACTCTAGAATAATCAGCCCCTGTCCCCAAAGCCTTTTAAAACTCCTTTCACTCTCTCGGTCACAGACACGCACATTCCAGACTTTTTTTAATGAAATCATGTGAATGTGTTCATGCGTAAATGTGTTATTCCAAATGTAGGGCAAACAGGGCCTCATACGCTGTTGATTTGCTATTATTTTTGCACAGAATAACTGGTTCCGTGTTTACATTGACCAAGCTCCAACATAAGACGACTTGATATACCTTAAGTTCTGAGGAACTGAGAAAACACATTAGTCTGGAAGTTTACCCAGATAATGTGGAGAATTTGATTAAGAAATTGTCCTTTTTCATAATGTGTAAATGAAAGAAAAGCAAAAGAGGATGGAAAAACAAAAGGAACATTCTCTGAAGTTTCTTGGTGCCAAGTCTCACACACGCCAAAGGCATTCTCTTGAAAAGACCGTTAGTCTCCTTCCTCCGGAGAAGGAAATCTGCCCAGCCAGTCTGTGTTTTCCTGCAAACATAGCAACTGACCAATGAAAACGCTGAGAGGGGCTGACTGTAATCCACCACTCATGTGACTACTGAATGATTTACCAAGAATGGCCCCTCCTTCCTTCACCTGCCCCTCCCCACTGACGTGATTCACTGGGCTGCCGGGGGAGGGAAGGATTTTGTAACACAGAAACTGGGAAGTGCCTTAGCAGGGCAGTCCAGTTCAGGCAGCCCTAAGAGAAGGAGTGAGAGCGATAAAGAGCGAGTATGTCTGACAGGTGGTTAAGTCTCCCACATTGCTGTGCTCTGGAATGCCGTAGTTTGGGGAGATAAGAATAAGCCATCACATCGTAGTAGGAGCAACGGCAGCACTGAGAGCTGTATCAGAAACGGCACCATGAAGGGCCAGGTAGTTAATGGCTTCCAGGCTGAGATTGGACCCTTGGACTGGAACTACGGCACTGGGATGCCCCCTCGGAGGGGCAAGAGTATGGAAGAGTTAGGGAATTGTGGCTGTGACAGGGAGATGATGGTCCGTCTGCAACAGCAACAACAGTTCCAGCAGAAGCAGCAACAGGTGGTTGGATACCACGGTTATAAGCTAGCTCCAGTGCTGCCCCCTGAACCGATGGCAGCTCCAAAGTCTGTGCCAACTCCTTGGCCAGGGCATTGGGACTACCAGACCAACCTGAGGCAGGGGAATGCCGGTCGGAAGGCCAGCTGGGAGTATGAGGACTATGACAGAGTGCCCTATAGAGACACAAGGCCTCAAAGCAGGGGCCTTTATTTCCGCTCTGCCTCAGATAATGGCCACCTGGAACCCAGGAGAGTGCAAGAGTGGTCTGGTAACCATTGCTTCTACCCAGGCCCGCAGGACCACAACTACCAGGAGCACAACCGAGAGACACAAATCAAGGATTACAAGGATGTCCACAGAAGTCAGGCGCAGTATGACATAGACAGGGACAAATATGACCACAAAGAGGAGTATCCCTACAAACAGTGTGACCTCTATAAAGACAGAGATGGGGACCACTATGACTGCAAAAAACAGGACTATTGGGACCTGGGAAAAGAGTTTTATCAAGAACATGACCGTTATGATCGCAAAGAGTCAGACCAGTATGATCACACAGACCGGTACAACCCTAGGGATATAGGCCACCATGACCGCAAAGATGGTGCCCAGTACGACCTTAAAGATCAGGAATATTTTGACCGCAGGAGACCGATCAAGAATGACCACACAGAAAATGATTATTTGGACTACAGACAAGACGATAGGAAAGAGGACCACTACGTAAAATATCACTTGGTTTGCAGGGAGGATTATTATGACCGTAAAGAGAAGACCCATTATGAGCGCAGAGAAAATGACCACTATGACCAAAAGGATAAGGACCACTATTTGCTTAGAAAGAGTGATAGTTATGACCACAGGAAAAAGGACCACTACAACTACAAAGGAAAGGACCACTGGGATCGCAGAGAAATGGACCACTGTGATCACAAGGAAAAGGACCACTATGATCGTAAGGAAGAAGACCATTACAGGGATTTGCGATCATTATCTATGGACTCCAGATATGAGGAATACCCCAGCAGTGGGAAGCACTGTGAAGAATGGTTTGAGGACCAGTACCACAATCAGCCCGAACGGGAGCGACGGTCCTACGACCGTCACCTGTGCCACAACAAGGACAGTGAAAATGGGTCCCAACTGGATTCTGGTAGCCTCATGGGAACCATGAACCAACCCAGGCGGGCACGTAAGCCCCTCTACATGGGCTCCCTTGACCGTAACAGTTTCTACAGGAAGACCGCCCCCAGCGCTCTGCGGAGGTCAGAGTTTGCCATCAACAGTAAGCTGAAACAAGGTAAACATCTTTGTGCTGAGAAGGATTCAGGTATGTAAAGTAGGCAGAGGGCAGAACATGGGGTTATAGGAAGTTTTCCTCTTTATTACTGATCTAGGATCAGCTTTCCTGACACCAATCCATTGAGCGCTTACAAAATAAAAAATGTGTTTTTGGGGAGCAACCCAGCCGCCCAGCAACAACGAGTCACCAGTTCATTTCCACTCACGATTGGATCATAGGAAAATTTCACCAAGATTGAATTGTAAGCCACGATTGTAATGTGAAGTGTGCTGTATTTTCCAAAGTCTCAAACTCAGACAAATGACCTTTAGTTACACTTACAATGGACGTCTAAAGTGGTGTGACCTCATTTATTAAAACGTTGCATACGTACAAAATATACACCAAAACGAGCGTGCAATAGTTTCCACTCATTTATAATAACTGACACTTGACGTTAGAATGTTCTTACCCCCCACGCAAACTTTAGACCATCCTACAAAATAAATAGAGATACTATTCGTCCCATCTCTTATTTAATTGTACCTACTTCATCGTAGTAAATAGAAAAGCTATTTCAAGTGTTTTGCTCTATATGATCCTTCCCGTTTTTATACCTACACATTCTCTTCAGAAATGGCAGATATTTAGTAGGCAACTTTTATAAATGAGGCCAAGGTGCTCACTCACTTTCCAGGCATGTGTGTGTCAGACATAGTCTGAGGCTTGTAGCGCGTGGTGGTTTCGCCTATTGTCTTAGGAAGGTGAACCTGAAAGTATTTTAGGGCGGAGGAACCAGTGAAGCAGGTTATGTTGGTTCTTGGTTTTTGTTGGCTCCTTTTCTCCTCTGTCTCTCTCTCTGTGTCTGTCTCTCTCTCTCTGTGTCTGTCTCTCTCTCTCTCTGTCTGTTTCTATCTTCAAATCTGCACAGAAGTAGTGGCATTTGTCATCAGTCTCTTGCTCGGGTGTTTGACATGACTCATTCCATTGCTGTCTTAAAGGGATAGTTCACCCAAATGACTAAATTGCATATTGGTTTCCGTACCCTGTAAGCAAGTTATAGACGACGTAAGACACCAATCCATGCTTTGTTTTTGTTACCTGGCCACTGTTTCCAAAGGCACAAATCCAATGCAAGTTATTGATACCAATATTTGCATTTTTCACACTTTTTGTCGTATGGGTGAACTACCCATTTAATGGTGGGGCTGCTCTTAGACGCTCTGTCAAAGTAGGACTTTGTTCTGGCTGGATGGAATGTCTTTGGCAGGTGTTAAGCACCGCAGATTACCATTGTATCACCGTTCAGGTGAACTGAGTGAGTATTTGTGTGTGCATGCCTAAATATGTCAGAGCAAGGAGAGAGCACTTCTCAGGAGTTTGCTTCTTAGAACAAGCAGGTGAAGCACCCTAGTGCTCAACACAGCCTGGGACCAGACAGAACTCACTACCTTCTCTCCCCCCAAACACACACACTGACCATGCTTCCAACCAGTAATCCCTAACGTCAACATAGTGAGGAGGAAGAGAAGGCAGTGAGTTCTGTCTGGTCCCAGGCTGTTTTGAACATTAGGTTGACTCCTCCACAGAGGGACTGAATTTCAAGTTGCGTGTACCAAGAGTGTGCGTGCGTGTTGGTCTGTGGAGGTGCCTGTTGCTGGTCTCCGTAGTAATCCAGGCGCAGCAGCTGCTGATGGGCAGATGGGGGATTAATCAGAAACTCCTTAGACAACATTCTCACAACATTCTCACAACATTCTGTCGAGGGGCCAGCCTGGCAGACAAATACCCCAGGTCTCGAGCCGAGGAGGGAATTAGCCAGCTAATGTAGGTCAGAAACACTGCACAAGCTCTCTGACACAAACACTGACATCTGGTCTCTCTCTCACACACACACACACACACACACACACACACACACACACACGTATTCCTGTTACATGTATTTGAAATAACTTCACTATCTGCTGGTACATTCCCTCATTTGTTTTTACACAAATCAACAAGCTAGTTAGCACATTATCTTGTGAAACTGTTGAAGAAGTTAGCCAGATTTGCCAAATAACAGACTATAATGTCTTCTACAGTGGCACTTACTTTGCAATGTGCAGAATACAATCACTCACTCATCGGGGGAGATTTCTTCTCAACAGCTGATCTGCACTCATTTTTGAGAATTGATACAAAAGGCCCATAGACCTCTGGGGCAGCTTTGGGGCACTTAAAAAAAAAAAAAACATTTCTCAAGTTTTGCAATGCGCTGAAAACTTCTCGCGTGCTTGACTATGATGTTGATTGTCTCTGATTTTTACAGTGTTCTGAAGTTCAATTTACCATAGGAATCAAAATCTATATCAGTGTATTGCAAGAGGAATATTGCTGTGTTTCTCAAACTTCTCAATACAGGTTTTGATTGAACAGGACCTGGTATTTGTAATTTCATTTGCTGAACTAGAGCAAATCAATAGTCTTTTATCTCATCAATGGGAAGAAGGGTCATAAGACATTGAGTTTGACGTAACTCATGTAAGGTTTAAACATTTTTGTTCCACCTCGAATTCTAAATCCTTTGAACTTCAATTCAAACTTCTACATCTAACTTGGAAATTAGACTGTTAAAACTATTGTCATTTCATTTGACCTTCCATAAATGTTGTGTTATCAGTGCGTAAAATGATTGGCATCAGCATACTTTATTTACTGCAAGTACTTTGCTCAATGAAAGTAACTTCACAGTGCATGTTTTGAAAGAAACCCCAGTGGTCTGAAGTGAATTTGTGAGTGGATAGAAGTACTTTGCTCAATGAAAGTAACTTCACAGTGCATGTTTTGAAAGAAACCCCTGTGGTCTGAAGTGAATTTGTGAGTGGATAGAAGAAACACTGATGCAACTCAGTTCAGAGACACCCAACAAACAGCATTTGGAGTTTACAGTAGGGTTAACTAGAGAGACAAAATTGACCTTTAAGCTGTTGGAGTAAACAGAGGTATCCTACTGTCCAACATGTGGAGTGTCTTCCTTTCCTGTGGCCCATCTCACTGCTTGCTGAAACCAGTGTGGTGGAATTTTAATTATACTGTGGGCTCGAAGGAGTTTGTTTTACTTTCTCAGCTCTTGTGAACTTGTAGGGTCCATAATTACCAACTCTTGCTTACACCTTTTGGAACAAATAAGCTTGCTGTTAGTCACTTGTATTTCCGGGAACAAATAAATCAACCAATGAAAGAAGTAGACGCTAATAACACACCAACCAAAGGAATTTCCCAAAATAGGTCAACTTGTGTATAAAATAAGTGTAAAAAAAAGGGACATGGAAATACAGTTGAAGTTGGAAGTTAGGTTGGAGTCATTAAAACAAATTAAAACAAATTTTTCAACCACTCCACACATTTCTTGTTAACAAACTATAGTTTTGGCAAATCGGTTAGGACATCTACTTTGTGCATGACACAAGTAATTTTTCCAACATTTGTTTACAGACAGATTATTTCACTTATAATTCACTGTATCACAATTCCAGTGGGTCAGAAGTTTACACACACTAAGTTGACTGTGCATTTAAACAGCTTGGGAAAATTCCAGAAAAATGATGTCATGGCTTTAGAAGCTTCTGATAGACTAATTGACATCATTTGAGTCAATTGGAGGTGTACCTGTGGATGTATTTCAAGGCCTACCTTCAAACTCAGTGCCTCTTTGCTTGACATCATGGGAATATCAAAAAGAAATCAGCCAAGACCTCAGGAAAAAAAAAGTGTAGACCTCCACATGTCTGGTTCATCCTTGGGAGCAATTTCCAAATGCCTGAAGATACCACGTTCATCTGTGCAAACAATAGTACGCAAGTGTAAACACCATGGGACCACGCAGCCGTCATACTACTCAGGAAGGAGACACCTTCTGTCTCCTAGAGATGAACGTACTTTGGTGCGAAAAGTGCAAATCAATCCCAGAACAGCAGCAAAGGACCCTGTGAAGATGCTGGAGGAAACAGGTACAAAAGTATCTATATCCACAGTAAAAACGAGGCCTATAGACAAGGTAGACAAGTTTATTTCACCTTTATTCAACCAGGTAGGCTATTTGAGAACATGTTCTCATTTGCAACTGCGACCTGGCCAAGACAAAGCAAAACAGTGCAGCACAAACAACAACACAGAGTTACATATGGAATAAACAAACATACAGTCAATAATAAAGTATCTATATCCACAGTAAAACGAGGCCTTTATTCGACATAACCTGAAAGGCCGCTCAGCAAGAAAGAAGTCATTGCTCCAAAACCGCCATAAAAAAGCCAGACTACGGTTTGCAACTGCACATGGGGACAAAGATTGTACTTTTGGGAGAAATGTCCTCTGGTCTGATGAAACAAAAATAGAACTGTTTGGCCATAATGACCATCGTTATGTTTGGAGGAAAAAGGGGGGGACTTGCAAGCCAAAGAACACCATCCCAACCGTGAAGCACGGGGGTGGCAGCATCATGTTGTGGGGGTGCTTTGCTGCAGGAGGGACTGGTGCACTTCACAAAATAGATGGCATCATGAGGAAAGGAAAATGATGTGGATATATTGACGCAACATCTCAAGACATCAGTCAGGAAGTTAAGATTGGTCGTAAATGGGTCTTCCAAATGGACAATGACCCCAGCATACTTCCAAAGTAATGGCAAAATGGCTTAAGGACAACAAAGTCAAGGTATTGGAGTGGCCATCACAAACATCACAAAGCCCTGACCTCAATCCTATAGAAAATTTGTGGGCAGAACTGAAAAAGCGTGTGCGAGCAAGGAGGCTACAAACCTGACTCAGTTACACCAGCGCTGTCAGGAGGAATGGGACAAAATTCACCCAATTTATTGTGGGAAGCTTGTGGAAGGCTACCCAAAATGTTTCATCCAAGTTAAACAGTTTAAAGGCAATGCTACCAAATACTAATTGGGTGTATGTAAACTTCTGACCCACTGGGAATGTGATGAAAGAAATAAAAGCTTAAATAAATCATTCTCTCTACTATTATTCTTACATTTCACATTCTTAATTTATAAAGTGGTGATCCTAACTGACCTAAGATGGGGAATATTTACTAGGATTAAATGTCAGGAATTGTGAAAAACTGAGTTTAAATGCATTTGGCTAAGGTGTATGTAAACTTCCGACTTCAACTGTATATGGGCAACTTTAATGTATTGTGAGTTTCAGAATAGGAACAAGATGGCTCACATTCAGAGGAAGGCGCACATTCAGGGGAAGAATAGGCTCCACAAAGTCAGGATAGAGATTCAGCGGTTTGTATGATACATTTTTTTATATCTTTTTTTTATGTTTATACCTTAGTTTATGCAAGCCACAGACTGATAGACTATTTTAAAGAGAAGAAATGTACATGCTTAATTTTGGCATTGTGACTAGACTTGTACACTTTTTTCCCTTCAGCTTTTTTACTCTGTTCCACAATCTATAACTCCGTTCCAGCGAAGCCACTCCCCACACTCCAAAGCTTGGCTTGACTATAAGAGGCCCCCATGCTATTATGGTTGCCACAGCAACAGGGCGTTGTTGGGTGAACTTTGAGCACACAGCGCTTATTGTGCGCAACCTTCAACTTCACATTGAAACACAAACTCAGCAGGTGACCTCTAGGCAGTGTTGCATGTTCCACATAAAACTCAGGAATTCACAGATCACATTTATCAGAAAAAATGTTTGACTACAAATGAGTTTGTCATACAATGTTGCCAACTAATTTCTCTCTGTTATTTATCATTTAAATGTTGATATGAGACAATGCTGCAGTTCCTTATAACAGTTACACACAGACAGTGAGAGAAAAGAGTGGGAGAGAGAGAAATGTGAGACCTGTTTCAGCTCCTCAAGATGGTATTCAGCCTGTTGGGGGCATAGTTGTGTCAGTTATTAGGCCTAGTTCCGAGTTAAAACGCAGAGCCTGGCTTGCAAATCAGACTGGACCAGGCGTGTGTGTCAGAAGGGGAGTGTTGTGGGTGTTTATGTTGGCCCTGTCCAGAAACCACGCCTTTTCCCTAGACAGTGGGTCTATATCTGAAAACATTACACACCGTCAAATCCTTGCTTCCTCTGTCCTTGTTTTTTTGCATTCCTCACCTCCCGTCTTTCCCACTTTGAGAGGAGAGGACTGGAGAAAACAAGGATCAAGGAAGCAAGGACGAATGTTTTCAGATACAGCCTTGTTGCATGTGTGCAAGTTTTGCAGTTTTACAGATCTTACATACCCTCGCACATCATGTGCATACACTGAATTGCAAAACGACCCCTAGCCCCTACTACACCCAGTCTCTCATGTAGATCTGTGAAGATTGGATAGATGTTAAATATAGATATAAAATGGATACATGTATAATATATATATATATATATATAGAGATAGGATAGATGTATAATATATATATATATATATACACAGTGCCTTGCGAAAGTATTCGGCCCCCTTGAACTTTGCGACCTTTTGCCACATTTCAGGCTTCAAACATAAAGATATAAAACTGTATTTTTTTGTGAAGAATCAACAACAAGTGGGACACAATCATGAAGTGGAACGACATTTATTGGATATTTCAAACTTTTTTAACAAATCAAAAACTGAAAAATTGGGCGTGCAAAATTATTCAGCCCCCTTAAGTTAATACTTTGTAGCGCCACCTTTTGCTGCGATTACAGCTGTAAGTCGCTTGGGGTATGTCTCTATCAGTTTTGCACATCGAGAGACTGACATTTTTTCCCATTCCTCCTTGCAAAACAGCTCGAGCTCAGTGAGGTTGGATGGAGAGCATTTGTGAACAGCAGTTTTCAGTTCTTTCCACAGATTCTCGATTGGATTCAGGTCTGGACTTTGACTTGGCCATTCTAACACCTGGATATGTTTATTTTTGAACCATTCCATTGTAGATTTTGCTTTATGTTTTGGATCATTGTCTTGTTGGAAGACAAATCTCCGTCCCAGTCTCAGGTCTTTTGCAGACTCCATCAGGTTTTCTTCAAGAATGGTCATGTATTTGGCTCCATCCATCTTCCCATCAATTTTAACCATCTTCCCTGTCTCTGCTGAAGAAAAGCAGGCCCAAACCATGATGCTGCCACCACCATGTTTGACAGTGGGTATGGTGTGTTCAGGGTGATGAGCTGTGTTGCTTTTACGCCAAACATAACGTTTTGCATTGTTGCCAAAAAGTTCAATTTTGGTTTCATCTGACCAGAGCACCTTCTTCCACATGTTTGGTGTGTCTCCCAGGTGGCTTGTGGCAAACTTTAAACAACACTTTTTATGGATATCTTTAAGAAATTGCTTTCTTCTTGCCACTCTTCCATAAAGGCCAGATTTGTGCAATATACGACTGATTGTTGTCCTATGGACAGAGTCTCCCACCTCAGCTGTAGATCTCTGCAGTTCACCCAGAGTGATCATGGGCCTCTTGGCTGCATCTCTGATCAGTCTTCTCCTTGTATGAGCTGAAAGTTTAGAGGGACGGCCAGGTCTTGGTAGATTTGCAGTGGTCTGATACTCCTTCCATTTCAATATTATCGCTTGCACAGTGCTCCTTGGGATGTTTAAAGCTTGGGAAATATTTTTGTATCCAAATCCGGCTTTAAACTTCTTCACAACAGTATCTCGGACCTGCCTGGTGTGTTCCTTGTTCTTCATGATGCTTTCTGCGCTTTTAACGGACCTCTGAGACTATCACAGTGCAGGTGCATTTATACGGAGACTTGATTACACACAGGTGGATTGTATTTATCATCATTAGTCATTTAGGTCAACATTGGATCATTCAGAGATCCTCACTGAACTTCTGGAGAGAGTTTGCTGCACTGAAAGTAAAGGGGCTGAATAATTTTGCACGCCCAATTTTTCAGTTTTTGATTTGTTAAAAAAGTTTGAAATATCCAATAAATGTCGGTTCACTTCATGATTGTGTCCCGCTTGTTGTTGATTCTTCACAAAAAAATACAGTTTTATATCTTTATGTTTGAAGCCTGAAATGTGGCAAAAGGTCGCATAGTTCAAGGGGGAGAAGACTGATCAGAGATGCAGCCAAGCGGCCCATGATCACTCTGGATGAACTGCAGAGATCTACAGCTGAGACTCTGTCCATAGGAGAACAATCAGTCGTATATTGCACAAATCTGGCCTTTATGGAAGAGTGGCAAGAAGAAAGCCATTTCTTAAAGATATCCATAAAAAGTGTTGTTTAAAGTTTGCCACAAGCCACCTGGGAGACACACCAAACATGTGGAAGAAGGTGCTCTGGTCAGATGAAACCAAAATTGAACTTTTTGGCAACAATGCAAAACGTTATGTTTAGCGTAAAAGCAACACAGCTGAACACACCATCCCCACTGTCAAACATGGTGGTGGCAGCATCACGGTTTGGGCCTGCTTTCCTTCAGCAGGGACAGGGAAGATGGTTAAAATTGATGGGAAGATTGATGGAGCCAAATACAGGACCATTCTGGAAGAAAACCTGATGGAGTCTGCAAAAGACCTGAGACTGGGACGGAGATTTGTCTTCCAACAAGACAATGATCCAAAACATAAAGCAAAATCTACAATGGAATGGTTCAAAAATAAACATATCCAGGTGTTAGAATGGCCAAGTCAAAGTCCAGACCTGAATCCAATCGAGAATCTGTGGAAAGAACTGAAAACTGTTGTTCACAAATGCTCTCCATCCAACCTCACTGAGCTCGAGCTGTTTTGCAAGGAGGAATGGGAAAAAATGTTGGTCTCTCGATGTGCAAAACTGATAGAGACATACCCCAAGCGACTTACAGCTGTAATCGCAGCAAAAGGTGGCGCTACAAAGTATTAACTTAAGGGGGCTGAATAATTTTGCACGCCCAATTTTTCTGTTTTTGATTTGTTAAAAAAGTTTGAAATATCCAATAAATGTTGTTCCACTTCATGATTATGTCCCACTTGTTGTTGATTCTTCACAAAAAAAATACAGTTTTATATCTTTATGTTTGAAGCCTGAAATGTGGCAAAAGGTCGCAAAGTTCAAGGGGGCCGAATACTTTCGCAAGGCACTGTATATATATATATATATATATATATATATATATATATATATATATATATATATATAGATTGAATAGATGTATAATATATATATATATATATATATATATATATATATATATATAGATTGAATAGATGTATAATATATATATATATATATATATATAGATTGGATAGATGTATAATATATAGATTGGATATGTGTATAATGAATTATTAAGCATTGTAATGAAAGTTCTACAGGATTGGCTTGGGAGTATGTTCTAAGGGTCTTTTTGGTATTCAGAAACACTCACACAGTTTTTCTTCATGGCCATGAATAATCCAGTCCAGACAAAGTCCAGTTCAAGTCTTTACTGTCCCCCGGGGTGTCTGCGTGCACTGGGTTGTGTCTAATCATGGAGGGTTTCCATTCATTCTCATGGTGATGTGGGAACAGAATAGAGCCTGTGCACTGAGACAAATAGAGAAACCCTTCCATGAGGCTAGATCAAGACAGGGAAACTACAAGTGGGACTGTACTTTGGAGAATAGGCTGCCTAGGAATGACTGGGCTGACTTGAACCTGTTTGTGGGAGTGTGTGGGCGTGGGGCAGGGTGGAGCAAAGGTGCTTGGCTACAGGTGGGTCTCTCTCTCTGTCTCTTTCCCTCTTTCATTCACTTAAATTCTCAGTTGAGATATCAATGTTAATGTTGGCCTTCACAATGGTAGCAGTACCTGTTCTCTGAACTTTTAAGAAACAAAGTAATTTTTTAAGATAAATATGCGCTGTATCGAAACATATCCAAGTTGAATGCCCCATCCTTGGCAAAGGACTGTTTGATCCAAAAGCATAACTTTCACTGGTGTTAAAAATGTGTCTTAACATTTCCCATCCAGTTCACATAGAGGATTTCCCATCCAGGTCACATAGAGGATTTCCCATCCAGTTTACATAGAGGATTTCCCATCCAGTTTACATAGAGGATTTCCCATCCAGTTCACATAGAGGATTTCCCATCCAGTTCACATAGAGGATTTCCCATCCAGTTCACATAGAGGATTTCCCATCCAGTTCACATAGAGGATTTCCCATCCAGTTCACATAGAGGATTTCCCATCCAGTTCACATAGAGGATTTCCCATCCAGTTCACATAGAGGATTTCCCATCCAGTTCACATAGAGGATTTCCCATCCAGTTTACATAGAGGATTTCCCATCCAGTTTACATAGAGGATATTTGTGCTCTACCTCTCATCTCAAGTTTGTCCTGCAACCCAGGCTTTCATGTGGTTCAGAGAACTAGCTTATTAAGTTAACTTGCCTGAGACCTGAAGACACACATTTACGCGTCTAACACTTGTGGAGAAGTCTGTCTATAATAAAGCGCTGCTCTGCCTTCTTAACCACACTATCAACAAGGCAGGTCCTACAGGCCCTGGTTTTGTCGCACCTGGACTACTGTTCAGTCGTGTGGTCAGGTGCCACAGAGGGACTTAGGAAAATTGCAGTTGGCTCAGAACAGGACAGCACAGCTGGCCCTTAAAAGTACACAGAGAGCGAACATTAATGACATGCATGTCAATCTCTTATGGTACAAAGTAGAAGAGAGATTGATGTCTTCACTACTTGTTTTCGTAAGAGGTGTTGACAAACCGAATTCAAATTCAATCAAATTGTATTGGTCACATACACATGGTTAGCAGATAGCGAAATGCTTCTAGTTCCGACAGTGCAGTAATATCTAAAAAGTAATCTAACAAATTCACAACAACTACCTTATACACGTAAATCTAAAGGGATGAATGAGAATATGTACATATAAATATATGGATGAGCCATAGCCGTGTGGCATAGGTATGATGCAGTAGATGGTATAGACTACAGTATATACATATGAGAGGAGTAATGTAGGATATGTAGACATTATTTAAAGTGACTAGTGATACCTCAGCGCAGTTCACGTTGAGTGTACATAAAACTACAAGACCTGAGCATGTAAGCAAAGTATCTAAATCAAACTGGGCTACAAGGCAATAATATTAATGGGATGTCAAAGTTTATTCCCTGCCCTGTCACCCTCCTTTGTTTGTTTCGCAGTCCCTTTCCATTTTTCCTTTTTTAGCACGGATTCTGCAGATAGCAGCTAGTTTGAGGACTTTTACTTGCTCACAATATGTTGTTGTCTCAACTACTTTGATTGAATGCACTTTCTTGTAAGTTTCTCAAAGAGCTCCTGACAATGATTGAATTGTTTTGAGCTGGAAGTGGGAACATCTGTGTATATTGGGTGTTGTGACTTTCATTAATTTGATGACTGTTATTTATTTAATCCACTAACTATGTTTAATTGTTACCTAATTTTAAATGAATCATGTAACAATTAACTCATTAGGAATTTGGGGCATCACGTTAAAGAGTTACCATCTCTTGAATTAAACTCTATAAGGTCTTTACCTATAACATCCATAAAACAGCAAACATATTAATCATAACCTCTTGTCATATCATAGTTTTGAACAGTCGTAACCTCATGCATCTGCAAAAACCCCAGCCTTACTCATAATTCAGTACTACACAAAATGGTTTATTTATTTACTAGCTAACTTAATAATAACACAGGATTAACACACACACGGTATAGATTATTGACTAGAAACTTATTCCGCTAGGGACCTGTTTCCATCGTATTAACACAATATGATGACTTGTTACAACAGAAAGGGGGGGAGGAGAGAGAAAGAGACACTTGTCATGGATACATTTGACAACTATTCTCACATTAATAATATACTTTGCACACGAACCGACGCCCATTATGAAATGATGAATGTATTATGTGTGAATGCCGTTTATCTCTGTCGGAACCAAGCCATCTTAGGAAGGATGTGGGTTGGCCTTTCAGCTGCACGCTTATAAGGCTCTGATTGTCCGAAAGGGTCCGGACAAGTCTCTTCTATTGTTGTTCACTCTGGAAGATAGCCAGCCATGTCGATGGTTCCCATTGGTGATGGTGGTTGGAGAATATGGTGATTTGAGACTCGTAGTAGGATGGGATGGTTTGAAGAGTCGTAGGATGGTCCCTCTTAGATTCACTTTTCTTTATCTGACTTAGGACAGCTAATTAGCCGTACCAGTGACTGTATGGGAAATGAGCTTCTCGCCTACACCTCGTGTCGATTGTTCAGGGTTCAGGATTCCGACCACTTTACACGCACAGCTGCAACCTGGCAATGTTCTGGTCTGAAGATTGATTTCTCTCCCAAGCCCTTTAGGCAAAAGGGGACGGTTCCGTCAGTCTAACACGCTCTCTGTCCTCACTCGGGGCATGGTTACTTAACTTGCAGTCATATCCTTTGCACAGTATCTGTTATGACTCCTAAAATTATTAATATCTTAACAAGCACAGCGTATTGGATGGAAGCTTGACAGATAAAGTTACAAGTTCCAGTATTTCATCTTTACAATTTTTTTAACAACATCACAAAATGAAAACCCATATGACATTAGTGTTCTATAGCTCCCCACTGACCTTTCCCCACATTGTTAAAAATATTGTTCCACTATTCACATTTTTGAACATTTTCGTCAGGAAAAAGTCTGTTAACAAAGAACATTCATTGGGTTAAGTACTGGAAGAGGAAAGAAAGTCTCCTTCTCCTGTAATTTACAACAGGGTGTAAACTGTTGACCATCCAGAAGCCCCCTCCACCCTCTGTGGGAGAGAGATAGAGACCTGGTTACTGTCATCCCACACCAGTCTGATCTGACCCATTCTGATCCTCACAGGACTGTCATGACATGGGTTTATATTTTAAATTTTTTGTATTGCCTGGCAGGTTACCTGAGCCTGGCAGGTTACCTGAGCCTCCCTGCCACCTCTTGCATCCTAGGATAAGCAGCCAGAAGAACCACAGCCCTTGCACCTGACTTTCTGTTGTCCTTACCCGACTATCTTAGCCACTGACTCAGTGAGCCAGTATTGTCAGACACAGATGAAAGCACATACCCTTACCAGGAGCAACACCAGATGCACTGGGAGCTCAACTAGACCCATGAGACAGATAGCGAGAGAGACCGAGAGAAAAAGAGGCAGAAAGACCGAGACAGCGACACGGAGACGGCGACACGGAGACGCCGGACCCCCCCCCCCCACAGCATCTCGCCCAAGCCTCTCCCATTTATCCTTCACCCAAATCCAGATTGCTGATCTTCTGAAAGAGCTGCAAAATCTGGACCCCTACAAATCAGCCGGGATAGACAATATGGACCCTCTCTTTCTAAAATGATCTGCCGAAATTGTTGCAACCTCTGTTATTAGCCTGTTCAACCTCTCTTTTGTATCGTCCGAGATCCCCAAAGATTGGAAAGCTGCCGCGATCATCCCCCTCTTCAAAGGGGGTGACACTCTAGACCCAAACTGCTCAAGACTGCCCCCCTTGACAGTAGAAGCCTCAAGACTGATATCCATCCTACCCTGCCTTTCTAAAGTCTTCGAAAGCCAAGTTGACAAACAGATCACCGACCATTTCGAGTACCACCGTACCTTCTCCGCTATGCAATCTGGTTTCCGAGCTGGTCATGGCTGCTCAGCCACACTCAAGGTCCTAAATGATATCATAACCGCCATCAATAAAAGACAATACTGTGCAGCCATCTTCATCGACCTGGCCAAGGCTTTCGACTCTCAATCACCGCATTCTTATCGGCAGACTCAACAACCTTGGTTTCTCAAATGACTGCCTCACCTGGTTCACCAACTACTTCTTAGATAGAGTTCAGTGTGTCAAATCGGAGGGCCTGTTTTCCGGACATCTGGCAGTCTCTATGGGGGTGCCACAGGAGTGCCACAGGGGTGCCACAGTCTACTCTCTTCTCTGTCCATCAATGACGTCGATCTTGCTGCTGGTGATTCTCTGATCCACCTCTACGCAGACGACACCATTCTGTATACTTATGGCCCTTCTTTGGACACTGTGTTAACTAACCTCCAGATGAGCTTCAATGCCATACAACTCTCATTCCGTGGCCTCCAACTGCTCTTAAATGCAAGTAAAACTAAATGCATGATATTCAACCAATCACTGCCCGCACCTGCTCGCCCGTCCAGCATCACTACTCTGGACGGTTCTGACTTAGAATATGTGGACAACTACAAATACCTAGGTGTCTGGTTAGACTGTAAACTCTCCTTCCAGACTCACATTAAGCATCTCCAATCCAAAATGAAATCTAGAATCAGCTTCCTATTTCGCAAAACAAAGCATTCTTCACTCATGCTGCCAAACATACCCTCGTAAAACTGAACATCCTACCGATGCTCGACTTTGGTGATGTAATTTACAAAATAGCCTCCGACACTCTACTCAACAATCTGGATGCAGTTTATCACAGTGCCATCCGTTTTGTCACCAAAGCCCCATACACTACCCACCACTGCGACCTGTACGCTCTCGTTGGCTGGCCCTCGCTGTATACTCGTCGCCAAACCCACTGGCTCCAGGTCATCTACAAGTCTCTGCTAGGTAAAGCCCTGCCTTATCTCAGCTCACTGGCCACCATAGCAGCACCCACCCATAGCACACGCTCCAGCAGGTATATCTCACTGGTCACCCCCAAAGCCAATTCCTCCTTTGGCCGCCTTTCCTTCCAGTTCTCTGCTGCCATTGACTGGAACAAACTGCAAAAATCACTGAAGCTGGAGACTCATATCTCCCTCACTTCAAGCACCAGCTGTCAGAGCAGCTCACAGATCACTGAACTTGTACATAGCCCATCTGTTAATAGCCCATCCAACTACCTCATCCCCATACTGTATTTATTTATTTATCTTGCTCCTTTGCACCCCAGTATCTCTATTTGCCCATTCATCTTCTGCAGATCTATCACTCCAGTGTTTAATTGCTATATTGTAATTACTTCGCCACCATGGCCTATTTATTGCCTTAACTCCCTTATCCTACCTCATTTACACACACATACTTGTTCTACTGTATTATTGACTGTATGTTTGTTTTACTCCATGTGTAACTGTGTTGTTGTACCTGTCGAACTGCTTTGCTTTATCTTGGCCAGGTCGCAGTTGTAAATGAGAACTTGTTCTCAACTAGCCTACCTGGTTAAGTAAAGGTGCAATTAAATAAATAATTATCAATATGTAATGATGTCTGTGTATGTGCGCTACCGTTCAAAATTTGAGGTCACTTAGAGCTGTCCTTGTTTTTGAAAGAAAAGCCATTTTTTTGTCCATTAAAATAACATCAAATTGATCAGAAATACAATGTAGACATTGTTAATGTTGTAAATGAATATTGTAGCTGGAAACAGCAGATTTTTATGGAATATCTACATAGGCGTACAGAGGCCCATTATCAGCAACCATCACTCCTGTGCTCCAATGGCACGTTGTGTTAGCTAATCCAAGTTTATAATTTTAAAAGGCTAATTGATCATTAGAAAACCCTTTTGCAATTATGTTAGCACAGCTGAAAACTGTTGTGCTGATTTAAAGAAGCAATAAAACTGTCCTTCTTTACACTAGTTGAGTATCTGGAGCATCAGCATTTGTGGGTTCGATTACAGGCTAAAAATGGCCAGAAACAAAGACTTTCTTCTAAAACTCATCAGTCTATTCTTGTTCTGAAATATGAAGGCTATTCCATGCGAGAAATTGCCAAGAAACTGAAGATCTTGTACAACGTTGTGTACTACTTCCTTCACAGAACAGCGCAAACCTGGCCAACCAGAATAGAAAGAGGAGTGTGAGGCCCCGGTGCACAACTCAGCAAGAGGACAAGTACATTTGTGTTTAGTTTGAGAAACAGACGCCTCACAAGTCCTCAACTGGCAGCTTCATTAAATAGTACCCGCAAAACACCAGTCTCAACATCAACAGTAAGGAGGCAACCCCGGGATGCTGGCCTTCTAGGCAGAGTTGCAAAGAAAAAGCCATATCTCAGACTGGCACATAAAAATAAAATATTAAGATGTGCAAAAGAACACAGACACTGGACAGAGGAACTCTGCCTAGAAGGCCAGCATCCCAGAGTTGTCTCTTCACTGTTGAGATTGGTGTTTTGTGGGTACTATTTAATGAAGCTGCCAGTTGAGGACTTGTGAGGCGTCTGTTTCTCAATCTAGACAGGTGTGCCTTGTTAATTGGTTGAATTTATTTCCTTCTTAATGCGTTTAAACCAATCAGTTGTGTTGTGACAAGTTAGGGGTGGTATACAGAAGATAGCCCTATTTTGTAAAAGACCAAGTCAATATTATGTCAAGAACAGCTCAAATAAGCAAAGAGAAATGACAGTCCTTCATTACTTTAAGACGTGGTCAGTCTATACATAAAATATTAAGAACTTTGAAAGTTTCTTCAAGTGCAGTTGCAAAAACCATCAAGCACTATGATGAAACTGGCTCTCATGAAGACCGCCACAGGAAAGGAAGACCCAGAGTTACCTTTGCTGCAGAGGATAAGTTCATTAGAGTTACCAGCCTCAGAAATTGCAGCCCAAATAAATGCTTCACAGAGTTCAAGTAACAGAGACATGTTCAGAGAAGACTGCGTGAATCAGGCCTTCATGGTCGAATTGCTGAAAATAGACCTCTATTGAAGGACACCAATAAGAAGATGAGACTTGCTTGGGCCTAAAAAACTTGAGCAATGGACATTATACAGGTGGAAATCTGTCCTTTGGTCTGGAGTCCAAATTTGAGATTTTTGGTTCCAACCGCCTCCAAGACTGTTGGAAAAACATTCCAGGTGACTAGCTGGTTGAGTGAATGCCAAGAGGGTGCAAAGCTGTCATCAAGGCAAAGGGTGGCTACTTTGAAGAATCTAGAATATGAAATATATTTAGATTGTTTTTAGCACTTTTTTTGGTTACTACATGATTCCATATGTGTTATTTCATAGTTTTGATGTCTTTACTATTAAATAGTAAACCAAAACAATATATATACAATAGAGAGGATATGTATGAATACTATATATATATACACTGCTCAAAAAATGAAGGGAACACTTAAACAACACAATGTAACTCCAAGTCAATCACATTTCTGTGAAATCAAAGTGTCCACTTAGGAAGCAACACTGATTGACAATACATTTCACATGCTGTTGTGCAAATGGAATAGACAACAGGTGGAAATTATAGGCAATTAGCAAGACACCCCCTATAAAGGAGTGGTTCTGCAGGTGGTGACCACAGACCACTTCTCAGTTCCTATGCTTCCTGGCTGCTGTTTTGGTCACTTTTGAACGCTGGCGGTGCTTTCACTCTAGTGGTAGCATGAGACGGAGTCTACAACCCACACAAGTGGCTCAGGTAGTGCAGCTCATCCAGGATGGAACATCAATGCGAGCTGTGGCAAGAAGGTTTGCTGTGTCTGTCAGCGTAGTGTCCAGAGCATGGAGGCGCTACCAGGAGACAGGCCAGTACATCAGGAGTCATGGCGGAGGCCGTAGGAGGGCAACAACCCAGCAGCAGGACCGCTACCTCCGCCTTTGTGCAAGGAGGAGCAGGAGGAGCACTGCCAGAGCCCTGCAAAATGACCTCCAGCAGGCCACAAATGTGTATGTGTCTGCTCAAACGGTCAGAAACAGACTCCATGAGGGTGGTATGAGGGCCCGACGTCCACAGGTGGGGGTTGTGCTTACAGCCCAACACCGTGCAGGACGTTTGGCATTTTACCAGAGAACACCAAGATTAGCAAATTCACCACTGGTGCCCTGTGCTCTTCACAGATGAAAGCAGGTTCACACTGAGCACATGTGACAAGAGTCTGGAGACGCCATGGAGAACGTTCTGCTGCCTGCAACATCCTCCAGCATGACCAGTTTGGTGGTGGGTCAGTCATGGTGTGGGGTGGCATTTCTTTGGGGGGCCGCACAGCCCTCGATGTGCTCGCCAGAGGTAGCCTGACTGCCATTAGGTACCGAGATGAGATCCTCAGACCCCTTGTGAGACCATATGCTGGTGCGGTTGGCCCTGGGTTCCTCCTAATGCAAGACAATGCTAGACCTCATGTGACTGGAGTGTGTCAGCAGTTCCTGCAAGAGGAAGGCATTGATGCTATGGACTGGCCCGCCCGTTCCCCCAGACCTGAATCCAATTGAGCACATCTGGGACATCATGTCTCGCTCCATCCACCAACGCCATATTGCACTACAGACTGTCCAGGAGTTGGCGGATGCTTTAGTCCAGGTCTGGGAGGAGATCCCTCAGGAGACCATCCGCCACATCATCAGGAGCATGCCCAGGCATTGTAGGGAGGTCATACAGGCACGTGGAGGCCACACATACTGAGCCTCATTTTGACTTGTTTTAAGGACATTACATCAAAGTTGGATCAGCCTGTAGTGTGGTTTTCCACTTTAATTTTGAGTGTGACTCCAAATCCAGACCTCCATGGGTTGATAAATTTGATTTCCATTGATAATTTTTGTGTGATTTTGTTGTCAGCACATTCAACTATGTAAATAAAAAAGTATTTAATAAGAATATTTCATTCATTCAGATCTAGGATGTGTTATTTTAGTGTTCCCTTTATTTTTTTGAGCAGTGTATATAAAAATGTACTTACTCGTATTTGATTATTTCTCATTTTATTTAGAACCTTTGTGCAAATTGTCAATTAAGTAACAAAATATTAATGTATAAAATCGGAAATGTAAAAAGAAAACACTTAAACTATAGTTGCAAACAAAATAAGTATAGGCCTAAAATATATATATATACTTTTGGGGGCTTGCCTGTTTTGCATGTTATTTTGGCATTAAAACTTCTTAAGGCTGACATCCCGTTAACGGGATCGATATGACAACAGCCAGTGAAAGTGCAGGGCGCCAAATTCAAAACAACAGAAATATCATAATTAAAATTCCTCAAACATACAAGTATCTTATACAATTTTAAAGGTAATCTTGTTGTTAATCCCACCCACCACAGTGTCCGATTTCAAATAGGCTTTACAGTGAAAGCACCACAAACGATTATGTTAGTTCAGAGCCAAGTCACAGAAAAACACAGCCATTTTTCCAGCCAAAGAGTGTAGTCACAAAAATCAGAAATAGAGAGATCACTAACCTTTGATGATCTTCATCAGATGACACTCCTAGAACTTCATGTTACACAATACATGTTTGTTCTGTTCGATAAAGTTCATATTTATTTTTAAAAATCTCGGTATACATTGGCACGTTATGTTCAGTAGTTCCAAAAACATCTGGTGATTTTGCAGAGAGCCACATCAATTTACAGTAATACTCATAAATGTTGATGAAAATGCAAGTGTTATACATGGAAACATAGATAAACTTCTCCTTAATGCAACCGTTGTGTCAGATTTCAAAAAAGCTTTACTGAAAAAGCAAACCATGCAATAATCTGAGTACGGCGCTCAGAGACCCAACAAGCCAAAAAGATATCCGCCATATTGTGCAGTCAACAGAAGTCAGAAATAACATTATAAATATTCACTTACCTTTGATGATCTTCATCAGAATGCACTCCCAGGAATCCCAATTCCACAATAAATGTTTGATTTGTTCGATAATGTCCATAAATGTTTGATTTGTTCGATAATGTCCATAATTTATGTCCAAATAGCTCCTTTTGTTAGCGCGTTTGGTAAACAAATCAAAACTCACGAAGCGCGTTCACTAGGAGGAGACGAAAAGTCAAAATGTTCCGTTACAGTCCGTAGAAACATGTCAAACGAAGTATAGAATCAATCTTTAGGATGTTTTGAACATAAATCTTCAATAATGTTCCAACCGGAGAATTCCTTTGTCTTCAGAAAAGCAATGGAACGGGAGCTACCTCTCATGTGAATGCACGTGACCAGCTCGTGGCTGCTGGCAGACCTCTGACTCATTCCCCTCTCATTCAGCCCCCCTTGACAGTAGAAGCCTCAAACAAGTTTCTAAAGACGGTTGACATCTATTGGAAGCCTTAGGAAGTGCAACATGACCAATATCCCACTGTGTCCTCAATAGGGGCTGAGTTGAAAATCTACCAACATCAAGTTTCCCACTCCCTGGTTGGATTTTTTTCTCAGGTTTTTGCCTGCCATATGAGTTCTGTTATACTCACAGACATCAACAGTTTTAGAAACTTCAGAGTGTTTTCTATCCAAATATACTAATAATATGCATATATTTGCAACTGGGACTGAGGATCAGGCAGTTTACTCTGGGCACCTCTGGGCACCTTATTCATCCAAGCTACTCCATACTGCCCCCAGCCATAAGAAGTTTTAATACGTGTCACATTTCAATTTGCGTTTGGTACCTTGGGTTGAGTGTTCGCACCAACTCACGAAACCACCGTTTCTCGACTGTGTAAATTGGAGCCATGTCTTTGCAGAGGACGGTTTTCTGGTCCGTGTCAGACTTCTCATACCCAAAACCACGTCCATGCGACCGAAATAGCCCCTCTTTTAGGTACGAGCTCCGTGTCTCTGTGTCACGTTCACTCTCCTCCATGTTTGTTTGTGATTTCAAATTTCCTTCCACACGTCACGTGTGGACGCAAAGCGTCATCCAATTAACAAAAAATATTGTCGTGAAGAGTGATTTGCAACACAACAAAATAAACGATAGAGCATAATATGAAACGATAGACGTTTTTCTATCGTCACACAATGTATATTTTCATATCGCCCAGCCCTACCTCAGCGTGGTTGACCACTATGATGACACACCAAATGTGTTTGATGGATGGCGGGAAAAGAGCAGGAATAGGCTTTTGTAGGCTACAGTCCAAGCTATGTCTTCCAATGGTGCGACTGCTGTCAGCAACCAAAGATTATCCAACTTGAATAAAAGCTTGGAGGTGAGGATGACAGCAGTGGTGTCCTCTACGGTGATACGGATATCGCATATTATTGATATCTACACAGCATATTGATGTGAATCACACTGCTGCTCTCTCATTTAGCTATTTGCTCCTTACGGATTGTGGTTGTTGTGGATGTCTGTTCACAAATCTAAATGTGTATTTGAACCAAATAATGGTTGAATTCAAGACGTTTAAGCTGCCTATCAATCATTGTTTTTGAAACCAGTGGACAGCCAGTGAAAAACCCATAAAGTACAATTTAACATCCATACATGGCCAATTATATCAACTTTAACATGGATTAATCCTGCAATAGATGGCGTTCAATTGGTAACATACATTTTTGTCTTCTAAAGCCTCTTAAGGGGAAAGTAATCTAAAAGCAACTGAATGTAATCAGATTACGTTACTGAGTTTGGGCCATCCAAAAGTTACATTACTGACTACAATTCTGGACCGTTAACTAGTAACTGTAATGGATTACATTTAGAAAGTAACCTACCCAACCCTGGTAACCACTTCATATTTGGACACCCTCATTGCCCTATTATTAATAATAGAAACAGTCCTGACCAAATACTGAACAAAAACGGGAAGGAGTTAGTGCATCTCTGTCGAGCCTTAGGCCTGTACAGGGTTTGGTAGCTTTGCTAATTTATAAACAACACTCTTCTAATGATTCAGCAACATTACACATTTGCTGTGGTGTAGTGACACAGATTGACATTATGTCTACACCTGAGACCCCCTCCTAGTAAAGAAAAAAACAAGTTTTATAGTCACATATACTGGAGGGGTGCAGTGAAATGTGTTGTTTGATAATGACTGTAATTATATTTTAATAGACACACACACACACACCCAATGACCCTAATCTGATAATATATTCTACTTTTGGTATCAACCCTGGTCCTTTATCCTCTGTCCATGCTCCCCCCACTCCTAAATTCCCAGTTTCCCTCTGTCCCATCCATATTCCACTCTCTCCTTTTTGCTTGATTGTATATCTTTGTTTATGCTTTCCATATTCCCAGATGTATTATTAATGCCTTTCTTCCTCCATCTCCCTCTTTCCTTTATCCATGTCCCTCCTCTTCCTTATGTTCTTCACTTTCATCTCTCTATCTATGCTTCCACGCACTCTTTATGTCCTCTCGATAGTTTCCATTCCCACATCCCTTCCTTTCCCACCTGTTAATTCCTGACTTTCTTTCTCCCTCTATCCCCACAGTCCTCTTTTCTCCTCTCCGTTCCCAAAACTGTCCTCCTTCCCATCCCTCGTCTCTCCGCTGTCCCACTGAGGCCTATATCTCACTAGCTGCTGTCATAGTCTATTGTGCCATTGACAAAGAGCTGAGTCCACTCCAGTCCATAGCCCATTCAGAAGGCTCAGCAGTGCGTGAAACGGGCTCTCCGTCCGTTCCCATGCACCACAGAGACCAGCCATTGACACCAGAGATCTAGATGAAAGTCTAGCCTGACATGTCTAAAGATAATGGGTCTCGTTCCAAAGTTGTTTATAACCAGGTAGTATAAATGCCTAATCAGAAGAGTGGAATTAATTGTATTTTTCTCCACTGCTCCTCAGGTGCCTAACGTTCACGGCAAGTATGCTTGTTGACATGTTAACTTTCACGTTCAATTCCATCCACTAACTATGAAATCTCTTTCTCTCTTTCCCCCCCTCTTTATTTTCTCGCTTTTTTTCTCTCAGAGATGACCCTCCTGTCGACCCAGCCCAAGTGCCTGGAGTCAGCCCCGGTCTCTGCAGTGGTGGCTATCGAGGACCCCGAGCAGAGGATGCTGGAGAAAAGGTCAAAGGTCATAGAAGAGCTGCTGCAGACAGAGAAGGACTACATCAAGGACCTGCAGATGTGTGTCAAGGAGATTATCCAACCACTCCAACGCAAACAGGTACACACACTAATAGAACTAGTAGAAGAAGACAATTGACTACTTCAAAATGGACATGCCTCAATGGCGCTGCCTGTGCGTTCACAGTCGCCATAATGGGACAGATACAACATTGACAGATACAACATACAACTCTATCATTCTTTATGGATTTTAATGGTCAGCTTCATAACAATAAATATTACACCCAAATGAAGAAGACATATGCCACTATTATAGACATTATAAGCTTTACAGAGCTTATGTATTGCACATCTAACTTATATATATATATATATATACACACGCACCTACGCACACACTATTTTGTCATTCTAAAATGTTTACCCAACTGCCCAGAGACAACATATAAAAACAAATACATCTTGCAGAGTTGTTGATTCATGTGTCTATGTAAAAAAAAATATTAAAAAGTTCAGTAAATATTTCTGTACCTCTTTCTGCTCTAAACTAAAGGTGCAGAACATTGACTATGACGGTCTCTTTGGCAACATCAACTCTGTGATCGACCTCTCGCGTCGTCTCTTCAAGACCCTCCAGGACACTGACTCCATTGGTAATGCCAACCCTCGACTGTTTTTATTTGAAAACGTAGTGACTTATGTTACGATCTACTAGGTGTGGTGGTTGGAATCAGGCGCAGAGAGCAGGGTTCAGTCGTTTCTTCACATTTATTCCCCAGCGCAACAAAAACAGTCACGCCAACACACAGGGTGTAAAATGAGTTGCCAGTCAAAAACAACAGGACTAAACAGTCCGGAGAATAAATACAGGAAAAAATCACACCATCAAAACACAGAGTAACAAAAACAAGCCCGCACAAATACCCAGCGGGCCTAGTGCCCCTAAATACCCTACAAACAAATCCTAATACAAAACAGGTGTACCCAATTAACCAATAACCCAAAACAAACGGAAAGGGAATCGATGGCAGCTAATAGGCCGGCGACGACGACCGCCGAGCACCGCCCGAACAGGAAGAAGCACCCTCCTCGGCGAGGTTCGTGACAGTACCCCCCCCCTGACGCGCGGCCCCTGCAGCGCGCCGACCCCGGCCTCGAGGACGACCCGGAGGACGAGGCGCAGGGCGATCCGGGTGGAGGCGATGGAAATCCCTCAAGAGGGAAGGATCTAAAATGTCCCTCCCCGGTACCCAGCACCTCTCCTCCGGACCGTACCCCTCCCAGTCCACGAGGTACTGCAGGCCCCTCACCCGGCGTCTCGAGTCCAGAATAGCTCGTACTGTGTACGCCGGGGACCCCTCGATGTCCAGAGGGGGTGGAGGGACCTCCGGTACCTCACCGTCTTGTAGAGGACCAGCTACCACCGGCCTGAGGAGAGACACATGAAACGAGGGGTTAATACGATAATAAGAGGGAAGCTGCAATCTATAACACACCTCGTTTATCCTCCTCAGGACTTTAAATGGCCCCACACACTGCGGCCCCAGCTTCCGGCAGGGCAGGCGGAGGGGCAGGTTTCGGGTCGAGAGCCAGACCCTGTCCCCTGGTGCGAACACCGGGGCCTCACTGCGGTGGCGGTCAGCGTCTCTCTTCTGCCGTTCACTGGCCTGCCTGAGAGAATCCTGGACTGCCCGCCAGGTCTCTCTAGAGCGCTGTACCCACTCCTCCACCGCAGGAGCCTCGGTCTGACTCTGATGCCATGGAGCCAGGACCGGCTGGTAGCCCAGTACACATTCGAATGGCGACATATTCGTGGACGAATGCCGAAGAGAATTCTGGGCTAACTCTGCCCACGGGACGTACCTCGCCCATTCTCCTGGCCGGTCCTGGCAATACGACCTCAGAAACCTGCCCACTTCCTGGTTTACTCTCTCCACCTGCCCATTACTTTCGGGGTGATATCCAGAGGTAAGGCTGACCGAGATCCCCAGACGCTCCATAAACGCCTTCCAAACCCGAGATGTGAACTGGGGACCCCGATCGGAGACGATATCCTCTGGGACCCCATAGTGCCGGAAGACGTGGGTAAAAAGAGCCTCTGCAGTCTGTAGGGCCGTAGGGAGACCAGGCAATGGGAGGAGACGGCAGGACTTAGAGAACCGATCCACAACGACCAAAACGGTAGTGTTCCCCTGAGTTGGGGGAAGATCAGTAAGGAAATCTACCGAGAGATGGGACCATGGCCGTTGTGGAACCGGGAGGGGCTGTAACTTCCCTCTAGGAAGGTGCCTAGGAGCCTTACTCTGGGCGCATACCGAACAGGAAGATACATAGAGCCTCACATCCCTAGCTAAGGTGGGCCACCAGTATTTCCCTCTAAGACCCCGCACTGTCCTATCGATCCCCGGATGACCCGCAGACGGTAGTGTGTGAGCCCACCGAATCAACTTATCACGGACACCAAGCGGTACGTAACTTCTACCAGTCGGACACTGTGCAGGCGCAGGTTCAACCCTCAACGCCCGCTCGATGTCCGCGTCCACCTCCCATACCACTGGGGCCACCAGCCGAGAAGCTGGGAGGATGGGAGTGGGTTCGATAGACCGGTCCTCGGTGTCATAGAGACGGGACAGCGCGTCGGCCTTAGTGTTGAGGGAACCTGGTCTGTAAGAGATCGTAAATCTAAAACGTGTAAAGAACATGGCCCACCTAGCCTGACGCGGATTCAGTCTCCTCGCTGCTCGAATATACTCCAGATTACGGTGATCAGTCCAGATGAGAAAAGGGTGTTTAGCCCCCTCTAGCCAGTGTCTCCACACCTTCAGGGCCTTTACCATAGCTAGTAACTCCCGGTCCCCCACATCATAGTTCCGCTCTGCCGGACCCAGCTTCTTCGAAAAGAAAGCGCAGGGACGGAGCTTCGGTGGCGTGCCCGAGCGCTGAGACAGCACGGCTCCAACCCCAGCCTCGGACGCATCCACCTCCACTATGAATGCTAACGAAGGGTCCGGATGCGCCAACACGGGAGCCCCAGTGAACAGTGCCTTCAACTGGTTGAAGGCTCCATCAGCCTCTGCTGACCACCGCAAACGCACCGGCCCCCCCTTCAGCAGTGAGGTAATGGGTGCCGCTACTTGGCCAAAACCCCGGATAAACCTCCGGTAGTAATGGGCAAACCCTAAAAACCGCTGCACCTCCTTTACCGTGGTCGGAGTCGGCCAATTACGCACGGCGTTAACGCGGTCACACTCCATCATCATCCCCGAGCTGGAAATGCGATAACCCAAGAAGGAAACGGCTGGTTTGGAGAACACACATTTCTCAGCCTTGACGTATAGGTCATGCTCCAGCAGTCGCCCAAGAACCTTGCGCACCAGGGAAACATGCGCGGCGCGTGTGGCAGAATAAATCAAGATGTCATCAATATAGACTACCACACCCTGCCCGTGCAAGTCCCTGAGAATCTCATCTACAAAGGATTGAAAGACGGCTGGAGCATTTTTCAACCCATACGGCATGACGAGGTACTCATAGTGGCCTGATGTGGTACTAAACGCTGTTTTCCACTCGTCTCCTCCCCGAATACGCACCAGATTATACGCGCTCCTGAGGTCCAGTTTTGTGAAGAAACGCGCTCCGTGGAATGATTCCACCGCCGTAGCGATGAGAGGTAGCGGATAACTAAAACCCACCGTGATCGAATTGAGACCTCGATAATCAATGCACGGACGCAGACCTCCCTCCTTTTTCCTCACAAAAAAAAACTCGAGGAGACGGGTGACATGGAGGGCCGAATGTACCCCTGTCTCAGAGCTTCCGTGACATATGTTTCCATAGCCAGCGTCTCCTCCTGTGACAGTGGGTACACATGACTCCGGGGAAGTGCAGCGTTCTCCAGGAGGTTTATCACGCAATCCCACTGTCGATGGGGTGGTAATTTGGTCGCCTTCTTCTTACTAAAAGCGATAGCCAAATCGGCATATTCTGGGGGAATGCGCACGGTGGAAACCTGGTCTGGACTCTCCACCGTCGTGGCACCGATGGAAACTCCTATACACCTCTCTGAACACTCGTCTGACCACCCCTTAAGAGCCCCCTGTTTCCAGGAAATAAGGGGATTGTGAATAGCCAGCCAGGGAACCCCCAACACCACCGGAAACCCAGGTGAATCAATAAGGTAGAAACTGATCCTCTCCCTATGATTCCCCTGCGTTACCATGTCCAGCGGAATCGTGGCCTCCCTGACCAGCCCTGACCCTAGCGGTCGGCTATCTAAGGAGTGCACGGGGACAGGTGGGTCTATCTGCACTAACGGAATACCCAATTTACGGGCGAGTCCACGATCCATAAAACTCACAGCTGCGCCTGAATCGACTAGCGCCTTATGCTGAAGAGAGGGGAAAAATGCAGGGGAAAAAATGAACAAAAACATGTGACCAACAGGGAGCTCTGGGTGAGTTTGGTGCTTACTCACCTGGGGTGGCCGAGGAGCGTTCTGCCGACCATCTCAACTCCCAGAAGGACTCCTCCAACACCGGTCCGAAGTGTGTCCTCTCCGTCCACAATAGGAGCAGGAGGAGCCCCCTCTGATCCCCCTAGATGCAGCTCCTCCCAACTCCATCGGAGTGGGAGTGGGAGAGCTGGAAGGTGGAATTAACAGGACCCCTTCTGAACGCCCGCGGGCAGCTAGCAGGTTGTCCAATCGAATAGACATGTCTATTAGTTCATCCAGGGAGAGAGTTGTGTCCCTGCAAGCCAGCTCCCGGCGGACGTCCTCCCGGAGACTACACCGGTAATGGTCCATCAGGGCCCTGTCATTCCACCCAGCACCAGCAGCTAGGGTCCTAAACTCCAACGCGAAGTCCTGCGCGCTCCTCGTCTCCTGTCTGAGGTGGAACAGTCGCTCACCCGCCGCTTTACCCTCTGGTGGATGATCGAACACTGCTCGGAAACGGCGGGTGAACTCCAGGTAGTTGTCCCGAGCCGAGTCTGGACTGTTCCAGACTGCGTTAGCCCAATCCAGGGCCCTGCCCGTTAAACAGGAGACGAGGAGGCTCACACTCTCCTCACCCGAGGGAGCCGGACGCACAGTAGCCAGGTAGAGCTCCAGCTGGAGCAAAAATCCCCGGCACCCAGCAGCCGCTCCATCGTACTCCCTCGGGGGGGAGAGACGTAGTGCGCCGGACCCAGAGGACGACGTAGGTGGAGTAGGTGGTGTCGGCAGTGGGGGAGCTGGGGTAGACGTCGGGAGACCACTCCTCTCCCATCGTTCCATCCTCTCCATCATCTGGTCCATCGCGGTACCAATCCGATGGAGGACAGCTGTGTGGTGATGAACGCGCTCCTCCATAGTGGGGAGAGGAGTGGTCGCTGCTCCTGCTGACTCCATTTCGAAGGTGCGGGCTTCTGTTACGATCTACTAGGTGTGGTGGTTGGAATCAGGCGCAGAGAGCAGGGTTCAGTCGTTTCTTCACATTTATTCCCCAGCGCAACAAAAACAGTCACGCCAACACACAGGGCGTAAAATGAGTTACCAGTCAAAAACAACAGGACTAAACAGTCCGGAGAATAAATACAGGAAAAAATCATACCATCAAAACACAGAGTAACAAAAACAAGCCCGCACAAATACCCAGCGGGCCTAGTGCCCCTAAATACCCTACAAACAAATCCTAATACAAAACAGGTGTACCCAATTAACCAATAACCCAAAACAAACGGAAAGGGAATCGATGGCAGCTAATAGGCCGGCGACGACGACCGCCGAGCACCGCCCGAACAGGAAGAGGCACCCTCCTCGGCGAGGTTCGTGACAACTTAATGATTAGAAAAACTTGAAAGATGTGCCTCCCACTAAGTCTGACTGAGACCCAACTCAAAGTCCTCTGGGCTGTTTTGGCACATCGATAATAATATGTGCTTTAACTGGTTGGTTGTTCCTCACTCAAACAGCCACATGTACAGCCACACACAGCCCTGAGCGCTGCTCCCTTCCATGACAACTGTTGTATTTTCAACAACAATGAGAGGTCTCAATCCCTCAGGGAAAAAATCATATTTGAGAGAACCAATAAAAAATCTCAAGACGAATATTGCATCAACAAATGGACTCCTTTCCAGACCAGTGTGTCACAGCTCTCCCTCGCTGTGTACCTCGTGGGTCACGTCAGCCAGGCTTCCTCCCACTATGGCCATCACACACTTGACTTTGGGAGATGCGGTTCGGAGGGAGATGGTAGACTTAAAGAAATAATCTAGACAAAAGTCCCAAACCAGTTTTCCATTACTTTCTTTAAAGGATAAGTTCATATTTGTTTAACCAAATCTCTATGTTTGATGTAAATGGCATGTTATCGAAGAGTCCAGACATGTTTTTGGCGATTTCACTTGGTTTTGAGAAACTTAATTATGCTCATTCTGCAGTGCAGTATATTCCATTGTGTTGGACTCGAGCGATACTTCTCTGTGTAACCAACGCATGCACACATGGTAAAGTATCACTCGAGTCCAACAAAATGGGATATAACTTTGCGGGAAAAAGTTTAGAATTACACAATGTCATGTGTAAAACATCTAAAGACCTGCATCACTATACTGAGAGTGTTGCCGTTTCTAAAACGACGTATTTGGGTGTTATTGGAGCCTTTGTTCATGTTTTAGCCGTGCCCTGGTAGTGCAGAATGAGCATGAGGGACTATATTGCTGGTTGGGGTAAGTTTCTCAAAACCAAGTGACTCTTCTCTAACATGCTATTTACATAAAACATTTAGATTTGGTTGAAAAATATGAACTTTACCTTTAAGTATTGATAAATGAGGAACAATAAAATGACAGTGGTATTGCTCTGTTGCATTTCCCAGGAAAAGTGTTCTTGGACTTTAAGGTAGAGCTCGAGGAGGTGTACAAGATCTACTGTCAGAACCACGATGACGCCATTTCTCTCCTGGAAATGTACGAGAAGGACGAGAGCATCCAGAGACACGTGCTGGAGTGCCTGGAGAAACTCAGGTGACTACACACAAACAGAGCAGATTTAAAGCCTGAGAGAGAGACCACAGTCCCGTCCAGAAGCCCATACCACCATGGGCAGATCTGAAAGAATTGGATAAGTGTAAGCAATATGGCAAAATTTCCACCTGAGGGAAATTTAGAGGTACTACCACATTGCTTGAACCAATCCGACCATTTCAGATCTACATAGGTGTCTAAGGGGTAGAAGTTATTGTTTTTTGGGACAAGGCCAATAAGTGCTATCAGGTCAATTCCATTTTAATGCAATGCATTTGGCAGATAAATAGTCATTCAAATTAAGGTTTTAAAACTACAATTTTCAATTAGGAATATTTGATTTTATTTCATTGTAATTTCAGTTAACTTCCTGATTTCACTGGAATGAGTGACATTGACTCCAACTCTGCTTTCACCAATGTATAGTGCCTTCTTTTTTCCCTCTCCTCTTTTTCAAAATGCTGGATGCCACCAGTATTCTGTTCCCTACATGTACCCAGTCATTTCACATAAATGTAGAAGAAGAAAAAGGAGACGAGGAAGAAACTTCAGCTTGTTGAGAAATACCCCATGGTTGCGTCACAATTCTTAACTCTTACGTAACCTCAACCCATCCTTTCTTTGCTTTGGATTGAAACCAGTTTTTTTGTTTACCAGCAACCGTGAACGAACGGACACAAGGAAAGGGAGTTATATTCCAAGGAGAATTGGGACATACTAAAACAAAGCATTGTTTAATGAGACATTGTGCCATTATGTACTATTGCATGTGAATTGATAGAGAAACCTTACTCACCCTTCTGCAATGAGTGGCGTGTTTGTGTGTGAGCCTGTCTACTTGTGACATCAACATCTAGAAAATAATTCTACATTGACCAAATGGATGCACCATGTTGTTGAAAATGGATTGTAATGGAAACCGTATTGTTGTCATAGAAATCTCACCTCATTGAGGTTGAGAGATGGAATACTTTGTACTGGGTTTTTAGACTTATGGAATAGTATAGCCTGATCACATTCTCTTTGTACTGGGTTTTTAGACTTATGGAATAGTATAGCCTGATCACATTCTCTTTGTACTGGGTTTTTAGACTTATGGAATAGTATAGCCTGATCACATTCTCATTGTACTGGTTTTTTAGACTTAGACTGGATAGGCTATGAACAGAATATTAACAGCACTAGGTACTCATGCTACCACTAGAGTGAAATATGTATGTGAGCCTGTGTATGAAGGACTTATTATTGCATATTACAAGCAATGATGACCATTGGGCAACCGGAGGAAAATCTTTGCATATCTTTAATGTAGCTAGATTCTTGCCTCTATTGATTGAGCTCGGATTTGGTCATGGTAGAAGAAATCTGCCTAGCAACTAGTAATGCCTTGATTTAAATGAATCTGAGTAGAGTGGAGCTACTTTGCCATGCTTCCATACTTTGAACTCATCTCGAGCATAGGCATCGAGATCATTTGGCCTTATACCCCTAAGCACACTCACGCACAAACACTATGTATGAGTAGTCCAATGCATGGGATGTCCTTTCTGTCCCAGTACATTGTAATCATGTGGAGTTTGAAGAATGTGCCCTGCCTAGTTTCACCTCTCCAGTCTTGTTTCACCCAGTCTTTCAGCAGAGACTAGGGCTAACACCGTTTTGTTTATCCACTAGTGTGCTGGTGTGGGCTTTGTTTGAAGAAAGATACTATGATTCATTTAAAAAGAAGGGCCTGGGCAACGGCGTTCTGTGTTCAACTTGGCTCAACTTTCTTCACAATTGCCTAGAATACATGTCGTAAGTAAGCTTGATGTACGAGTATACACCCTGAAAAGAGGGCCTTACCTAGGGCTGTGACCATATTACCGCCACACCGGCAGTCATGAGTCATGACCGCAGTCAAGTTCCATGTGACCGTTGAGTCATGTTAATCTCCTTTTATGCACTCTGGACATGCGTTGATAGTGCCTGACCATCAGGTCGCGAATGGCCTCGTACTCAGGGCTCTATTGTCCCTCCATCAGGTTGCGAATGGCCTCGTACTCAGGGCTCTATTGTCCCTCCATCAGGTCCTAATGGCCTGGTACTCAGGGCTCTATTATCCCTCCATCAGGTCGCTAATGGCCTCGTACTCAGGGCTCTATTGTCCCTCGATCAGGTCGCGAATGGCCTCGTACTCAGGGCTCTATTGTCCCTCCATCAGGTTGCTAATGGCCTCGTACTCAGGGCTCTATTGTCCCTCCATCAGGTCCTAATGGCCTGGTACTCAGGGCTCTATTGTTCCTCCATCAGGTCGCTAATGGCCTCGTACTCAGGGCTCTATTGTCCCTCCATCAGGTCGCTAATGGCCTCGTACTCAGGGCTCTATTGTCCCTCCATCAGGTCGCTAATGGCCTCGTACTCAGGGCTCTATTGTCCCTCCATCAGGTCGCTAATGGCCTCGTACTCAGGGCTCTATTGTCCCTCCATCAGGTCGCTAATGGCCTCGTACTCAGGGCTCTATTGTCCCTCCATCAGGTCGCGAATGGCCTCGTACTCAGGGCTCTATTGTTCCTCCATCAGGTCGCGAATGGCCTCGTACTCAGGGCTCTATTGTCCCTCCATCAGGTCGCGACTGGCCTCGTACTCAGGGCTCTATTGTTCCTCCATCAAGTCGCGAATGGCCTCGTACTCAGGGCTCTATTGTCCCTCCATCAGGTCGCGAACGGCCTCGTACTCAGGGCTCTATTGTCCCTCCATCAGGTCCTAATGGCCTCGTACTCAGGGCTCTATTATCCCTCCATCAGGTCGCGAATGGCCTCGTACTCAGGGCTCTATTGTTCCTCCATCAGGTCGCGAATGGCCTCGTACTCAGGGCTCTATTGTCCCTCCATCAGGTCGCGACTGGCCTCGTACTCAGGGCTCTATTGTTCCTCCATCAAGTCGCGAATGGCCTCGTACTCAGGGCTCTATTGTCCCTCCATCAGGTCGCGACTGGCCTCGTACTCAGGGCTCTATTGTTCCTCCATCAAGTCGCGAATGGCCTCGTACTCAGGGCTCTATTGTCCCTCCATCAGGTCGCGAACGGCCTCGTACTCAGGGCTCTATTGTCCCTCCATCAGGTCCTAATGGCCTCGTACTCAGGGCTCTATTATCCCTCCATCAGGTCACGAATGGCCTCGTACTCAGACCTCTACTGTCCCTCTAACCATTCTGACATCAAAGCAAATGCAGTCAAACATCAAACACTTATCACCAAAACAGTATCTACATGTTTTGACCTCAAAAACCACGTTTCTATCACACCATTTAATGCGGATGAATTACCTGATGCATCAACAAAGTGACGACCGGGCTGATGGAAATGCCGGGACCGTTTTATACATGGTCCCGGCAGACAATCTTTCTATTCAACATGGTAGGATGTTTTTGTGTCTGTAACATTAATTACGTGAGAAATGGTGACGGAAACGCCTTAATATTGATATAATAACCATCATATCGAAGTAAACTTGGAGTCACACAATGATATGCTGTGTGGTCCTCTCACTACGACTCGGGAAACCGTACAGTTTATTAGGCTACAAATTAAATAAATTGTGTTGAACTTCACAGGTTGGTGAATGTGCAACGTGATGAGCTTGATGCTCCTTTCCAATAAATATCAAGGGTCTTATTCTGGTGACATGATGATCAATGCTTGGCTGCCTTTTGACAAATACAAATCATATCGCTCTTTTGTCCATAATAATCTCATCGTGTAGGTAGCTTACCTGCACTGTATTTGCAAGCTGTTGGCTAGAGCGCATGTGCCAAGACCAGAGTGGGCACGTTTGCCCTATAACGCAACAGTTTTTGTGACAAAAACACCAATAAAGTTGAAAATGCAATGGAAACCCATTTAACTTGTATTTTTAATTTGGTACATGGGAATTTAACAGTAAAAGTCATCACACACAGGCTTTTATCCACAAAAAGTAAGTTTGATGGAAGCATCTCTGGAGAGAAAATGTGCATATTGTTTTATGCAAAAACTATATATATTAGCATGAAAATCTATCGCAAATTAGATGGAAACCTAGCTACTGTGATGATCAGTTTGAAGAAAGAAGTTCAAGAATAGGTTGAAACTGAGTGGAAAACATAGTCGTTGTGGATGCTGATTCTAAGCCAAACACAACTAAATGGACAGCGCTTCAAAGGTGATTATTCATTCGGCAACACGTTTTACTTGACACCCAGTGGCATAACACATTATGGCAACGGTCATAATGTCGTGGAAATTCTTCCACAGGGACACTCAAAGTCAATCTTAAATGAATCATTCTTTATTTGTTAGCGCACTTGTTGGTTGGAAAGGATGCAGTGCCTTAGACAGCTGTGCAACTCTGTGTACTACAACTTGTGCTACAACAACAGCCGTTGCTATAGCATTGGACAGTTTATTAACTCTAACTTGGATTCATGGATTTCTGCAGTTGAACTACGAACTTTAAAGCTCTTAAAATTAGCACTCCAGGGTGAAGTTTCCTCTTGGTACAGATCTAGGAACAGCTCTCCTTCCCCCAATCCTAACCTTAACCATTGGTGAAGGAAATGGAAAACTGACCCAATATCAGCATGTAGGGGCAACTTTACCCTACACCCAAAGTTGGCACTACAGTATATGTTACAAGGGTATGCAAGGCTAGATTAGAAAAGTGTATCCTCTCATAATTGAGTGTAGCATCGAAATTGACATTGACATTTAATGTAGTGTATTTTGTTCAAGATTTAAGTGGATTTGACACTGCAGGTTGTATGACTTCTGTACGGTTTACTGCTGTGTTTCCTAAGGTTGTTTGTGTGATCCTCCCAAAGCCTGGAATGTAGCTGTGGTCTTTGAGATGAACAATACCAACTTTCCTATCACATCTTAGTGCTAATAAACTCTTAACTGCTAGACAATAGCAGTGACTGTCTGTTAGGGAAACACCTGATTACTGGACAGGAAGGTATAATGTCAAAGACCCTTTATGCTCTTTAGCCAAGCTTTATAATGTCTTCTGTATGTGTTCTTGTCTCACTCTCACTCTCCCCATCCCTCTGCTTCTCCCACCCTCTTCCCCATCCCAGGGCGGTGTATCGCGACTGGTAAGTCTCCCTAAAGAGTGTTGCTATGATATCTGCATGAGAAACCGCCGGACTGCATGACTGTGGCTCACTAACCCCAAAATAAGCTTTGTCTACATGTGTTTTCTCCTTTAATAGTTTTAAAGCTGGTGTGTGTGTGCTGAACATGTTTATAGTACTTAGATGCACTTGATTTAAAGTGCCTTCAGAAAGTGTTCATACCCCTTGTTACAGCCTGAAATCAAAATGGAATAAATATTGATTTTTCCTCACCCATCTACACACAATACCCTATAATGACAGTCAAAACATGTTTTTATAAATGTTTTCAAATTTAGAGAAAATTAAATACAGATATATAGAGGGGAGAACAAGTATTTGATACACTGCCGATTTTGCAGGTTTTACTTACAAAGCATTTGCAGGCTTTACTTACAAAGCATGTAGAGGTCTGTCATTTTTATCATAGGTACACTTCAACTGTGAGAGACAGAATCTAAAACAAAAATCCAGAAAATTACATTGTATGATTTTTAAGTAATTCATTTGCATTTTATTGCATGACAATCCATCAGGCCACTATGAGGTCTACCTGTGTTGATTCTAAGCTTCCTGGAGCAACCTGAAGTGGTTTAATTGACCCTAAAGGTGTTTTGATATACCCAACCTGCAGTTTGTGAAATACACCGCATTCAACCCTGTGTAAATCAGTCGTTTCTTAACGTAAAGACTTAAAACGCAGGATTCCGTAAGAGCCTACCCCAATGAGGATATGTGTTCAAGTTCAGCTTCCTGTGTCAACTGGAAGTGCCCCTATGGAGACCACTATGCTCTTGGACTCTTTCAACACTCTAGAGATTGTTTTATACCCTTCCCCAGATATATGCCTCATCAGAATTCTATGTCGGAGCTCTACGGGCAGTTCCTTGGACTACATGGTATAGTTTCTGCTCTGACATGCACTGTCAACTGTTGGACCTTATATAGACAGGTTAATTTATCCTAAATCATGTCCAAACAATTGAATTGGCCACAAGTGGACTCCAATCAAGTTGTAGTGACATCTCAAGGATGATCCAAGAAAATGGGGATGCACCTGAGCTCAATTCATAACAAAGGGCTGTGAATACTTACAGAAATATCTCATTTATATATTTCATTTTTATTTTTGTATTTTTTTAACTTTGTCATTATTGGGTATTGTGTGTGAGAAATAAATAAATGTAATACATTTTAATTCAGGCTGTAACAAAGAAAAATGTGGAATAAATTTAAGGGGTATTAATACTTTCTGAAGGCACTTCTAGCTTGCCTCGGGTCTAGGGGGGCAGGGTTTGCAAATATGATACTATTCCATTAGTTCCATTGTATCGGGGGAGTTTAATCAAGCACACCTTAAGTATTTGAGAGAAAGCAAATACTATTTTGGCACAAGTCTGGAGCTCACACAATGTGCTGCTGTGTTTTATGCTCTGTGTGTGTATGTGCATCTGTGTTTACTGTTGTGACTGCCTTTGGTAAAGTGAAATGTTGACTTCTGTTTTGTGGGACCAGTTTTCTAAGGGCCAACAAAGATTGTTGTTGGTGACTGAACAGACATAGTACAGTACTACTGTACTACTGGAGTACAGTAGTAATCCCTTCACCATTTACGTATGGACAATATTTTATTAACTGAAATAATCTACTTTAAGATATTCATCAGAAAATTGCTTTTAAAGCTAATAATTTATTTATTATTTTGAAATAAATTCTTTACCCCCTTTTCTCCCCAATTTCGTGGTATCCAATTGTTAGTAGTTACTATCTTGTCTCATCGCTACAACTCCCGTACGGGCTCGGGAGAGACGAAGGTCGAAAGCCATGCGTCCTCCAAAACACCCCGGAAGCCAGCCGCACCAATGTGTCTGAGGAAACACTGTACCTGGCGACCTGGTTAGCGTGCACTGCGCCCAGCCCGCCACAGGAGTCACTAGTGCGCGATGAGACAAGGATATCCCTACCGGCCAAACCCTCCCTAACCCGGACGACGCTAGGCCAATTGAGACTCTCTGGCCGCCTGGAACCCAGACTCTCTGGTGGCACAGCTAGCAGTGCCCTAGACCACTGCGCCACCCGGGAGGCCCCCAGCTAATAATTTAACATTCAAAATATACAGATCTTCATTTGCTTTGCTGTAATTAGCTTTACATATAGTATCTTACCTATAGATTAAATATCAATCATTGAATCCTGTGTAAGGTTGCCTAAGTAGCTTTTTCTCTTGGAATACATTAAAACTAAGTCAGTAAAGGTGGATGTTATATAGTTACTGGACACATGTTGAGTCCCTCCATTTCCACATGAGTCTCATCATTCAAATATGTGCACTTTTGATGATAATGATTGAATGGCCAGCACATTCCTTACATTCACAATATATACAAAAGTATGTGGACACCGCTTCAAATTAGCCGATTTGGCTATTTCAGCTACACTCGTTTCTGACCGGTGTGTAAAATCGAGCACACAGCCATGCAATTTCCATAGAAAAACATTGGCAGTAGCCTTACTGAAGAACTCATAGGATACCACCACTCATAGGACACCACCTTTCCAACAAGCCCTGCTAGAGCTGCCCGGTCAACTGTAAGGGCTGTTATTGTGGAATGTCTAGGAGCAACGATGGCTTAGCCGTGAAATTGTAGGCCACACAAGCTCATAGAACGGGAACGCCGGGTGCTGAAGCACCAAAAAATTGGTTGCAACACTACCACTACTCCTTGGTTGCAACACTACCACTACTACCACTACTCCTTGGTTGAAACACTACCACTACTCCTTTGTTGAAACACTACCACTACTCCTTGGTTGCAACACTACCACTACTACCACTACTCCTTGGTTGAAACACTACCACTACTACCACTACTCCTTGGTTGCAACACTACCACTACTACCCCTACTCCTTGGTTGCAACACTACCACTACTACCACTACTCCTTGGTTGAAACACTACCACTACTCCTTGGTTGCAACACTACCACTACTACCCCTACTCCTTGGTTGCAACACTACCACTACTACCACTACTCCTTGGTTGCAACACTACCACTACTACCACTACTCCTTGGTTGCAACACTACCACTACTCCTTGGTTGAAACACTACCACTACTACCACTACTCCTTGGTTGCAACACTACCACTACTCCTTTGTTGAAACACTACCACTACTCCTTGGTTGCAACACTACCACTACTACCCCTACTCCTTGGTTGCAACACTACCACTACTCCTTGGTTGAAACACTACCACTACTACCACTACTCCTTGGTTGAAACACTACCACTACTACCACTACTCCTTTGTTGAAACACTACCACTACTACCACTACTCCTTGGTTGCAACACTACCACTACTACCCCTACTCCTTGGTTGCAACACTACCACTACTACCACTACTCCTTGGTTGCAACACTACCACTACTCCTTTGTTGAAACACTACCACTACTACCACTACTCCTTTGTTGAAACACTACCACTACTACCACTACTCCTTGGTTGCAACACCACCACTACTACCACTACTCCTTGGTTGCAACACTACCACTACTCCTTTGTTGAAACACTACCACTACTCCTTTGTTGAAACACTACCACTACTACCACTACTCCTTTGTTGAAACACTACCACTACTACCCCTACTCCTTTGTTGAAACACTACCACTACTCCTTGGTTGCAACACTACCACTACTACCACTACTCCTTGGTTGCAACACTACCACTACCGATCACTACTCCTTGGTTGCAACACTACCACTGCCAATCACTAGTTCCAAACGGCCTCTGGAAGCAACGCCAGCACAACAACTGTTTGTTGGATCGTCATGAAATGGGTGTCCATGGCCGAGCAGCCTCACGCACACAAGCCTTAGATCACTGTGCGCAATGCCAAGCGTCAGCTGGAGTGGTGTAAAGCTTGCCGCCATTGAACTCTGGAGCAGTGGAAATGCGTTCTCTGGAGTGATGAATTACGCTTCACCATCTGGCAGTCCGACGGACGAATCATCTGGGTTTGACGGACACCAGAACACTACCTGTCCCAATGCATAGTGCCAACTGTAAAGTTTGGTGGAGGAGGAATAACGGTGTGGGGCTGTTTTTCATGGTTCTTGCTAGGCACCTTAGTTCCAGTGAAGGGAAATCTAAATGCTACAGCATACAATGAAATTGTAGCGATTCTGTGCTTCCAACTTTGTGGCAACAGTTTGGGGGAGGCCCTTTCTTGTTTCAACATGACAATGCCTCTTAGCACAAAGCGGTTTGCTGAGATTGGTGTGGAAGAACTTGATTGGCTAGCACAGAGCCCTGACTTCAACCCCGTCGATCACCTTTGGGATGAATTGAAACGCAGACTGTGAGCCAGGCCTGTTCACCCAACATCAGTACCCAACCTCACTTATGCTCTTGTGGCTGAATGGAAGAAAATCCCCACAGCAATTTTCCAGCATCTAGTGGAAAGCCTTCCCAGAAGTGTGGAGGCTGTTATAGCAGCAATGTTCCAACATCTAGTGGAAAGCCTTCCCAGAAGTGTGGAGGCTGTTATAGCAGCAATGTTCCAACATCTAGTGGAAAGCCTTCCCAGAAGTGTGGAGGCTGTTATAGCAGTAATGTTCCAACATCTAGTGGAAAGCCTTCCCAGAAGTGTGGAGGCTGTTATAGCAGTAATGTTCCAACATCTAGTGGAAAGCCTTCCCAGAAGTGTGGAGGCTGTTATAGCAGTAGTGTTCCAACATCTAGTGTAAAGCCTTCCCAGAAGTGTGGAGGCTGTTATAGCAGCAATGTTCCAACATCTAGTGGAAAGCCTTCCCAGAAGTGTGGAGGCTGTTGAAGCAGCAATGTTCCAGCATCTAGTGGAAAGCCTTCCCAGAAGTGTGGACGCTGTTGAAGCAGCAATGTTCCAGCATCTAGTGGAAAGCCTTCCCAGAAGTGTGGAGGCTGTTATAGCAGCAATGTTCCAGCATCTAGTGGAAAGTCTTCCCAGAAGTGTGGAGGCTGTTATAGCAGCAATGTTCCAACATCTAGTGGAAAGCCTTCCCAGAAGTGTGGAGGCTGTTATAGCAGCAATGTTCCAACATCTAGTGGAAAGCCTTCCCAGAAGTGTGGAGGCTGTTGAAGCAGCAATGTTCCAGCATCTAGTGGAAAGCCTTCCCAGAAGTGTGGACGCTGTTGAAGCAGCAATGTTCCAGCATCTAGTGGAAAGCCTTCCCAGAAGTGTGGAGGCTGTTATAGCAGCAATGTTCCAGCATCTAGTGGAAAGTCTTCCCAGAAGTGTGGAGGCTGTTATAGCAGCAATGTTCCAACATCTAGTGGAAAGCCTTCCCAGAAGAGTGGAGGCTGTTATAGCAGCAATGTTCCAGCATCTAGTGGAAAGCCTTCCCAGAAGAGTGGAGGCTGTTATAGCAGCAATGTTCCAACATCTAGTGGAAAGCCTTCCCAGAAGAGTGGAGGCTGTTATAGCAGCAATGTTCCAACATCTAGTGGAAAGCCTTCCCAGAAGAGTGGAGGCTGTTATAGCAGCAATGTTCCAGCATCTAGTGGAAAGCCTTCCCAGAAGAGTGGAGGCTGTTATAGCAGCAATGTTCCAACATCTAGTGGAAAGCCTTCCCAGAAGTGTGGAGGCTGTTGAAGCAGCAATGTTCCAGCATCTAGTGGAAAGCCTTCCCAGAAGTGTGGACGCTGTTGAAGCAGCAATGTTCCAGCATCTAGTGGAAAGCCTTCCCAGAAGTGTGGAGGCTGTTATAGCAGCAATGTTCCAGCATCTAGTGGAAAGTCTTCCCAGAAGTGTGGAGGCTGTTATAGCAGCAATGTTCCAACATCTAGTGGAAAGCCTTCCCAGAAGTGTGGAGGCTGTTATAGCAGCAATGTTCCAACATCTAGTGGAAAGCCTTCCCAGAAGTGTGGAGGCTGTTGAAGCAGCAATGTTCCAGCATCTAGTGGAAAGCCTTCCCAGAAGTGTGGACGCTGTTGAAGCAGCAATGTTCCAGCATCTAGTGGAAAGCCTTCCCAGAAGTGTGGAGGCTGTTATAGCAGCAATGTTCCAGCATCTAGTGGAAAGTCTTCCCAGAAGTGTGGAGGCTGTTATAGCAGCAATGTTCCAGCATCTAGTGGAAAGCCTTCCCAGAAGAGTGGAGGCTGTTATAGCAGCAATGTTCCAACATCTAGTGGAAAGCCTTCCCAGAAGAGTGGAGGCTGTTATAGCAGCAATGTTCCAACATCTAGTGGAAAGCCTTCCCAGAAGAGTGGAGGCTGTTATAGCAGCAATGTTCCAACATCTAGTGGAAAGCCTTCCCAGAAGAGTGGAGGCTGTTATAGCAGCAATGTTCCAACATCTAGTGGAAAGCCTTCCCAGAAGAGTGGAGGCTGTTATAGCAGCAATGTTCCAGCATCTAGTGGAAAGCCTTCCCAGAAGAGTGGAGGCTGTTATAGCAGCAATGTTCCAACATCTAGTGGAAAGCCTTCCCAGAAGAGTGGAGGCTGTTATAGCAGCAATGTTCCAACATCTAGTGGAAAGCCTTCCCAGAAGAGTGGAGGCTGTTATAGCAGCAATGTTCCAGCATCTAGTGGAAAGCCTTCCCAGAAGAGTGGAGGCTGTTATAGCAGCAATGTTCCAACATCTAGTGGAAAGCCTTCCCAGAAGAGTGGAGGCTGTTGAAGCAGCAATGTTCCAACATCTAGTGGAAAGCCTTCCCAGAAGAGTGGAGGCTGTTATAGCAGCAAATGGGGGAACAACTCCATATTAATGTCCATGATTTTGGAAGGAGATGTTCGACATGCAGGTGTCCACATACTTTTGGTCATGCAGTGCATGTAGGGCCCTATAAAATCTGTGATGTGGAGAACGTGGAAGGAATCATGAAATTTAGACATTAAAAAGGAATTCCACAATATTCAAAAATGTATTGAACTTAGTAGGGAATCAACTAAATGTATTGAACTTAGTAGGGAATCAACTAAATGTATTGAACCTAGTAGGGGATCAACTAAATGTATTGAACTTAGTAGGGAATCAACTAAATGTATTGAACTTAGTATGGAATCAACTAAATGTATTGAACTTAGTAGGGAATCAACTAAATGTATTGAACTTAGTATGGAATCAACTAAATGTATTGAACTTAGTAGAGATTCAACTAAATGTATTGAACTTAGTAGGGAATCACCTAAAAGTATTGAACTTAGTAGGGAATCAACTAAATGTATTGAACTTAGTAGGGAATCAACTAAATGTATTGAACTTAGTAGGGAATCAACTAAATGTATTGAACTTAGTAGGGAATCAACTAAATGTATTGAACTTAGTAGGGAATCAACTAAATGTATTGAACTTAGTAGGGAATCAACTAAATGTATTGAAAATGTATTAATTTGCGGAATGCATCAGTGATTGGTATTTCCTACAACTCTCTGAAGAGGCATTGAGAATTCCCCCTATCTGTGTATGTGCGGTGCGTGCTTCTACAACTCTCTGAAGAGGCATTGAGAATTCCCCCTATCTGTGTATGTGCGGTGCGTGCTTCTACAACTCTCTGAAGAGGCATTGAGAATTCCCCCTGTCTGTGTATGTGCGGTGCGTGCATCTACAACTTTGTGTAGCATTTAGTGATGATGTTAATGAGAAGTCTTCTGGTAGATGGAAAGGCTTTCCCAAAAACCTTCCCAAAAATTAAATGTTAACTACACTGAACAAAAATATAAATGCAACATGTAAAGTGTTTCATGAGCTGAAATAAACGATCCCTGAAATTTTCCATATGCACAAAAAGCTAATTGATCTCATATTTTGTGCACACATTTGTTTACATCCCTGTTAGTGAGCATTTCTCCTTTGCCAAGATAATCCTTCCACCTGACAGGTGTGGCATATCAAGAAGCTGATTAAACATCATGGTCATTACATAGGTGCACCTTGTGGTGGGGACAATAAAAAGTTACTCTAAAATGTGCAGTTTTGTCACACAACAGAATGCCACAGATGTTTCAAGTTTTGAGGGCGCGTGCAATTGGCATGCTGACTGCAGGAATGTCCACCAGAGCTGTTGCCAGAAAATGTAATGCACATTTTTCTACCATAAGCCGCCTCCAATGTCGTTTTAGAGGATTTGTCTGTACATCTAACTGGCCTCACAACCACACACCACGTATGTGTATGGGGTCATGTGGGTGTACGGTTTGTTGATGTCAACGTTGTGAACAGAGTGCCCCATGGTGGTGGTGTGGTTATGTTATGGGCAGGCTCAAGCTATGGACAACAAACACAATTCATTTTATCAATGGCAATTTGAATGCACAGAGATACCGTGACGAGATCCTGAGGCCCATTGTCGTGCCATTCATCCGCCGCCATCACCTCATGTTTCAGCATGATAATGCACGGCCCCATGTCACAAGGATCTGTACACAATTCCTGGAAGCTTCCATGGCATGCATAATCACCAGACATGTCACCCATTGAGCAAGTTTGGGATGCTCTGGATCGACGTGTAGGACAGCGTGTCCCAGTTCCCACCAATATCCAACAACAAAAAACAAAGACATGTCACAAATTGAGTTCCTGCCCATGTCCAGTAACTTCTCACCCTCTTCAATGGCTGTGACAACATTCCACAGGCAACAATCACTGCATGAAGCTAATGGTGGTCACACCAGATACTGACTGGTTTTCTGATCCACGCCCACAGGTATCTGTGACCAACAGATGCATATCTGTATTCCCAGTCATGTGAAATGCATAGGTTAGGGCCTAATTAATTAATTTAAATTGACTGATTTCCTTATATGAACTGTAACTCAGCAAAATCTTTCAAATTGTTGCATGTTGCGTTTATTTTTTTCAGTATACGAAGTAGCCTATTCTTACCTGGCAGAATGATACCCACTGGAATGATCCAAATAATCATGGTATTTGTTTTGCAAACTCTACCATCAAATGACTAAACTCTACAAAAACACAGCTAAACAAAATCTTGCTAGGAATTAAGGGGTAATCCAGAACTCAGAAGTGTTCTGCTGGTGTGGTTTGTTCTGGACTTAGAACATCACATTTAGGTTTTTTTTCTATTAAAAAAGTGCATTTTAGAGGGGAAAATGGACACCTGGGACATCATTAAGGAGAAAACTGAATTTGGGGGAAAAATACTAATACTTTTACAGGGCCCTACAGTACATATGCACTTGTAGCTGGATCAATGGCACAAATGTGAGCGTGTGTTCAGTGTCATTGATGAAGGGCAGTGGTCACCAACCTTTTCTCAGTCAAGATCACTTCCGGAGTCTCAATGCAAGCCGATATCTACCACGCAGATTTTTTTTATCTATAGGCCCAATACGTCATCACTGCATATTGGCTAAGCTTGAATTGCCCTGCCGATGTTGTTCTTTTCAGACCATTTTGAAATGATATGTTTTTGTAAAGTTTGGTATATGATCACACTGGTAATATAAATGTTTTTGTATTACTTGTGAGGCACAGCTGAGTGAGCATAATGATTTCCTTTTTTCCTGGATCGATGGCCTGCATCTGAGGGTCAGACTGAGGAGAGGGAGAGAGCAGTGGTGAGGCTACCTCGAGAAAAGGGAAACAGTCTTCCAGCTGATGGCAAAACTCTAGACGCACTGCATTATTGCTGCCTCACGCGCTAATTCATGTTGTTAGCTACCCCTATGAACAGAAATATTCCTCGATTATTAAAAAAAAGACAAGCCGCAAAATAATAACAATGCAACTTATGTAATTCATTGCAGATGCAGTGCTGTGTGAGTGGAAGTAGGGAGAAAGTGCATTTTATGGATTATAAGTGTTGATAGTGCTGAATAGCGACTTAAACATAACATAAAAACAGCAGCTTTTCGCTGTATTCGTTGAGTCTCTAGTCATGATTTTAAATGTTTTGAAATCTCACAGTATCGACTTTGCTGTGCATTCGAGTCTTCCTTTTAGTCAGATGTTCAAGGAAACTGTGCAGACACGGTAATCTGAGCTATCTGATTGGCCAGTGTTAGGCCTATATTGTAGGTGCACTTGATTTGCTCTCTAGGCCTACCGGGTATCGTTGGGTTTTTTACATAAATGTTTGGTTGACTAGGAATACCTTGGAAATCGACCGGTTGGTGACCACTGATATAGGGCATCACTTGGCGAGGGACGTGTCAAGTGATGTCAGAGTTGGTGGGTGTAGCCAGCATGGTTTGTGGTTGTGTCCCTTCCCAAAGTGACTGGTGGGTGTAGCCAGCTTGGTTTGTGGTTGTGTCCCTTCCCAAAGTGACTGGTGGGTGTAGCCAGCTTGGTTTGTGGTTGTGTCCCTTCCCGAAGTAACTGGTGGGTGTAGCCAGCTTGGTTTGTGGTTGTGTCCCTTCCCGAAGTGACTGGTGGGTGTAGCCAGCTTGGTTTGTGGTTGTGTCCCTTCCCGAAGTGACTGGTGGGTGTAGCCAGCTTGGTTTGTGGTTGTGTCCCTTCCCGAAGTGACTGGTGGGTGTAGCCAGCTTGGTTTGTGGTTGTGTCCCTTCCCGAAGTGACTGGTGGGTGTAGCCAGCTTGGTTTGTGGTTGTGTCCCTTCCCGAAGTGACTGGTGGGTGTAGCCAGCTTAGTTTGTGGTTGTGTCCCTTCCCGAAGTGACTGGTGGGTGTAGCCAGCTTGGTTTGTGGTTGTGTCCCTTCCCGAAGTGACTGGTGGGTGTAGCCAGCTTGGTTTGTGGTTGTGTCCCTTCCCGAAGTGACTGGTGGGTGTAGCCAGCTTGGTTTGTGGTTGTGTCCCTTCCCGAAGTGACTGGTGGGTGTAGCCAGCTTGGTTTGTGGTTGTGTCCCTTCCCAAAGTGACTGGTGGGTGTAGCCAGCTTGGTTTGTGGTTGTGTCCCTTCCCGAAGTGACTGGTGGGTGTTCCAAAGCATCTCTTGCTCACATTCTAATTCTCTCTCTGTTTTGAATTTCAATCCTGTCCTTTCCCATTTCTCCTCACTCCTCCTTTACCTTCAAACTCTCTCTCTCTGTATTTCTCCATCCCCAATCCTCACCACCTTTCTCTCAATCTCCTTCCTATTATCCCCCCTCTCAGGGGGAAGACCAACTACATCAACCTGGGTTCATTCCTGATCAAGCCGGTGCAGAGGGTGATGCGGTACCCACTGCTACTAATGGAGCTGCTGAGTGCCACGCCCGAGTCTCACCACGACAGGCCCCTACTGGCCCAGGCACTGCTGTCCATCAAAGAGATCAATGTCAACATAAATGAATACAAGAGGAGGAAGGACCTGGGTATGAGCAAACGCCTGTACACGCTGGTCCCCTTCCAAAACTGAAGTTGGAGACCCTTGCTTTAGTTTACTAGTGTATTTAGCAACAGTTTTTAACTCATGTGTCCCCTTCTGTCCACAGTGCTCAAGTACAGGAAAGGGGACGAGGACACCCTCATTGACAAGATCTCCAAGCTGAGCATGCACTCCATCATTAAGAAGTCCAACCGCGTGAGCAGCCACCTCAAACATCTCACCGGGATCTCCCCCCAGGTATGGCTAAAGGTTGACCAAAGATGACCTCCATGGTCACAATACATTTGTCCATGACTACATTGATTGAGTGTAAAATAGAAGTGGCCGTAAGTCTCACTATGTCTGTCACATACATCTTTAAACATCTCTAAACTAGCGGCAGTCTTCCCTTTGCACTCCTATTTGAATTTGGACTGGTGATGAAATCTGTAGTTGCTGATGATTCTCCACCCCCTTTTCTTCAGATCAAAGATGAGGCGTTTGATGAGGCAGAGAAGAGGTTCCGACTCCAGGAGAGACTCATCAAGTCCTTCATCAGGGACATCTCTCTGTACCTGCAGCATATTCGGGTAAATAGTAATATCCTACTACATACAGTCACACTATAGTATGTAGAATCACACTTCAAACGCATTCATTCACATACAAGTGAGTTGGTCATTCAAATACAAGCATTCAGAATGAATGCAAGCAGAAGACTGGGCTCCCGAGTGGCGCAGCGGTCTAAATCACTGCATCATAGCAGCGGCTGTTGTCAAGTTGTAGTACACCTGAGTTGCACAGCGGTCTAAGGCACTGCATCTCAGTACAAGAGGCGTCACTAAGGTCCCTGGTTTGAATCCAGGCTGTATCACATCCGGCCGTGATTGGGAGTCCCATAGGGCGGTGCACAATTGACCCAGCGTTGTCCTGGTTTGGCCTGGGTAGGCCGTCATTGTAAATAAGAATTTGTTCTTGACTGACGTGCCTAATTAAATAAAGGTTAAGTGAATAAAATAAAGATATGTGCATGTCAAAAAGCACATATAATGGATGGTATGCACGATTGCTAATGTTCAATCACTATCAGCGATACCCACCTAGACTGTTTCTACTGTAAACTTGCTCCAAAATGGACTTTTGACCAGGGTTTTCTTCCTTCGGGCATACAACTGAAAACTATTTTTAAAAAGTCCCTTTTTGCCTCAGTCCATTTTCTTCCAATTGGTGCCTAATGAACACGACCCAGATCAATCACTCTTCTTCTATCATGTCATCGGCTGGCCCATGTGTTGACTGGCGTGTGTGTTGTCCAATAGGAATCGGCCTCAGTGAAGGTGCTGGCTGCTATCAGTTTCTGTGACATCTACACAGACCGGAGCCAGCTGGACCCTGAACGATTCCAGAGAGCCCACCGTTCCATTAGCGACAAGCAGTTCCCCCACTTTGTGAGTGTTGACATCCAATTTTGTTCTAATCATAAGACCGTTATGAAGCATGTCCCAATATAGAAAACAAGCTAAAAGGTTCTTCCCTTTCCCGTGTGTGTGTGTACATGTGCGTGTATGTGTGTAAGCAGAAGGAGCGAGCGGAAGCCTTGGTCATCTTCCCTCTCACCCAGCTTCTGCTCATGTTTGCCGGGCCCCACAAGCTCATTCAGAAGCGCTTTGACAAGCTGCTGGACTACGACAACTGCAAGGAGCGTGCTGAGCGCCTCAAAGACCGCCGCGTCCAGGACGAGCTGCAGGCGGCACGCAACAACTACGAGGCGCTCAATGCCCAGCTGTTGGACGAGCTGCCCAAGTTTCATCGTGCTGCTGAAGACCTGTTTACTGGCTGTGTGAGAGCCTTTGCACAGGCCCAGAGAGATTTTACCAAGCTAACGCTAGGGCAGCTGCAGCCTTTGCTACAGGTAAGTGTGTGTGTGTGTGTGTGTGTGTGTGTGTGTGTGTGTGTGTGTGTGTGTGTGTGTGTGTGTGTGTGTGTGTGTGCGCACGCGCTAGAGGGTGACATTATGTTGGGACCTGCATGCCATATTTATTCTAAATCAAATTCAGGACAGGACATGTTGGACACCACAGGCATGGACAATACAGGAATTATTACAATATATATTTTTTGTATTCTTGATATTCAGAATTCAACTTTTGAGTGCAGAGTGCTAGAGGTATTATAGTATTACAGTATCCATGCGTTATTGGCATAATTGATCTAGCTCCCAGCTGAGTGAATGGCATCTGCATGAGACCACATTAATTTCTAGTTAATGTCTTACTGGCACACAAGGGTTACTGCTGGCTTTAGTAACTAGTGTCTATTGCTTTTTCTCACTCTTGATTCTCTCTTGCTCCAGTTATCATGCATTGGGGGCAATGAGGGGAACCTGATATCATTGTTCCAAGAGGAGTATGGTAGAGTCCTCCAGCTTCTACAGCGCTTCAGCTTCTGCCAAGAGAGCCTCCCACCCTCCACCTCCACACGCAAGCCTCTTGACAAGAAGACCCTGGAGAAACAGACTTCCAAGAAGCAGTTGCAGGGACCGGTGAGTGTTTCTGCTTACCTAGATGCCAGTTCCACTTGGCATAATAATGATATATAATGATGTACTAATGGTGTTGAAAGTCTGTTTCTCTCTCTTGATATCTTAGCCTAACTACATCCTGCAGACAGATGAGCAGAGAGCAGGACTGTTGGCCCGGTACGGCCCAGAGAAACTCTTCCAGGCGGAGAGGAACTTTAACGCGGCCCAGGAGTTGGACGTGTCCATATTAGTGGGAGACATGGTGGGCGTCATCAAACAACAGGACCCCATGGGTAGCAACAACCGCTGGCTCATCGATAACGGGGGTAGGTATGGGGTGCAACACAAGAAGCAGAGCTATTGAGATGGACAATATTGGTTGGGAAATAATGGGGCTGTAGGTACTCTACAAAATCATGTGGTGACAATAGATAGTTTTGCGGACTTATTTGATTGTACGTGCTTGTTCCGATCCCAAAACCCTTGACTGCAGACTGTAAAATAAAGTGTAACTTGCTATTTTTGTTTACACTGAAGTTGGTTGGTGGTAGTAGAACTCATTGATTAGTGTCGTATAGTGTGAAAATTAATGCGATTCTCCATTGGCATGATTGCTGATCAGTGATTAATTCATATTTTTTCTCTCTGCAGTCTCCAAGGGCTTTGTGTACAGCTCCTTCCTGAAACCCTACAACCAACGCAGGAGCCAATCGGATGTCTCCATTGAGAGCCAGTCCTCCAATGAGTCAGGCTATGGTGGCTCATCCCCTGTGTTCTCCCGCCAGAACAGTAACAGCACGCTGACCTTCAACCAGGAAACGTCAGCCGTCAGCTTCTCCACTGCTCCTCACACAAGCCACTCCTCACCCCGCCCCAACCTTGACCTAAACCAGGACCCCACCCTCTCCCGCAGAACTCACCACAGAGACACTCCCTCGCCAAACCGCAATCCTGCAGACTCCCCCAGAAATCCCTCCAATCACCGGGACCTGTTGGACCCAGCGCTCCGAAACTCCCCCAATCACAGAGACATTACAGACCCCACCTACCGACAGTCCTCTAATCACAGGGACTCATTCGACTCAAGTAAAACAACAACAACCAATCACAAGGAGCTGTCTGACTCTTCGGAGACAGAATCTTGTTCTTCGCACAGAAACAACCGTTTGGGTCTATCTCAGAGATCTGGCCCAACTGAGGCGGCCCTCGGCTCGTACCAACGGAATGGAGACTTTGGTGGTCAGAGGAGGTCCCCATACTCAAGGGATGAGTTCATTGAACCAGAGGCGGAGCCCAAACCTGAGCTAGAGTCAGAGCTCGATGGGCATCAGGTATGACGGGCCTACAATAGGACTGTGAAATAAAGTCTGTTATTAGAGGAATGTAGATAAATCAGTCATTTGATAAATGGTTATGTTGTGTATTTATTATGTTGGAATAGGTTTTCAAGTATTCCTCAAAAAATTATTGTTTGAAACCATCTTGAATGCAGTATTGTAATTTTACATTATTGCTTTGTTCAGACATTGTTAACAGAAGACAATCTAATAATTTTTTCATTCTAGATTTACTATGCCATCTACTCATTCACTGCCCGCTGTGCTAACGAGCTGAGCATCTCGGCCAATCAGCGTGTCCGCATCCTGGAGTTCCAGGACATGAACGGCAACAGCGAGTGGTGGCTCGGTGAGGCGGGGGGCAGGCGAGGCTACATCCCCTCCAACTATATTCGCAAGTCTGAGTACACCTGAAAAATTCCCCTGGGGGAAGGTGCCTCCTAACCCCCAAAGTCAGAGCCCCCACACTAGAATGAGCTCACCCCGTGATAGCAGACTGCTCTCCAGACTCCAAACAACAACAAACATACAAACAAACACTTAAACAAATGACCAAACCATCAACAGGATATCTGGTGCCTTAATATTGAAGGGGATCTGTGGTTGAGGTTTTATTTGGGGGGGGGGGGGGTGCTCTACCGTGCTGCTGATCTACTTCTTTGAAAGTTGTTAAATGACTATACTGTATTTATAGACTTTTTTCATTTTTGTTACTACTTGGGAGTGTCTCTTCTCTTTTCCCTCATATGCTGTGATACACTTGTGAGTTGCCCAGTCTCAGAACCAAATACTCTGGGTCTATAGAGTTGGTTATATGTTAGATAACCTCATTGGGGAAGCTTATTGGGCTGTGAGTTAGGAATTTGAAGGGGTTTGGTTCAGACTTCAAAACTCAAATATCCTGAGGCCTAAACTCAGACAAGACTTCCAGTATAACATTTCAAGTGTGTGTATGTAATTTAGAGCATTACCCTACAAAGTGAACAGTGAGACGAGGATGATAATGATTTTGTGCAGTATATAATCTACTTGTGAGACACTGGTGCTACATTCCAATTCTCGACCCTTCTCCCGAAGTGTGCACCCATTCACTCCCCCTCGTGGATTTAAAAGGAATGGACTGGTGTGAGGAATATGTTGGTGGAAACTCTCCAGCCGTGCTTGCACCAATCCAATGCTTTTAAATGAATGGGGGGGGTGAACGAGTGCACACTTCTGGAGAAGGGTAGCGAATCGGAACCCAGCCCAGGTTAAAAACCGCCAGTATTGTGAGTATGAAGTGGCCTTGAGAAGCAGGTTGGGTTTAGAGCAGTAGAGGCTGCTGAGGGGAGGATGAATCATAATAATGTCTGGAACGGAGCAAATGGAATGGCATCAAACACGGAAACCATGTGTTTGATGTATTTGATACCATTCCACCTATTCCACTTCAGCCATTACCACGAGCCCGTCCTCCCCAATTAAGGTGCCACCAACCTCCTGTGGTTTAGAGCATTGAACACTATTGTGGGTTGATCAAAAGGTAATATCTACTGTAAGTGTAGATTCCAACCTAAAGCCCATAAAAAAATGTAAATAATCACAAACATGCTCTTATTTAAATTTCAAAAATCAAAAGAACAAACGAGGATTGCAAGCACTCCTTTAAAATGATCTGTTTGTAGTTTGAATCTGAATGCAATGGTTCTGTAGCTCCATTCAACTGGGTTTGACAGAGTGTTTAAAAGCTGAGGGTGATGAAAGGTTTTCCTATAGTGAGGGTGGGAGTTTAACCAATAGGGACAAAGACGATCTGTCTCTGATTGGTCTCTCGCTCTCCTCATACATATACGGTACCAGTCAAACGTTTGTTCACACCAACTCATTCCAGGGTATTTCTTTATTTTACCATTTTCTACATTGTAGAATAGTAGTGAAGACATCAAAACTATGAAATAACACATATGGAATCAAGTAGTAACCAAAAAAGTGTTAAATAAATCAAAATATATTTTATATTTGAGATTCTTCAAAGTAGCCACCCTTTGCCTTCATGACAGCTTTGCACACTCTTGGTATTCTCTCAACCAGATTCATTTTTAAAAGCACATTTGTGGAATTTCTTTCCTACTTAATGCGTTTGAGCCAATCAATTGTGACAAGATAGGGAGGGGGTGGTATACAGTAGATAGCCCTATTTGGTAAAATACCAAGTCCATATTATGGTAAGAACAGCTCAAATAAGCAAAGTCAAACTTTTTTGGTTACTACTTCATAGTTGTGATGTCTTCACTATTATTCTACAAATGTAGAAAATAGTACAAGTAAAGAAAAACCCTTGACTGAGTAGGTGTGTCAACTTTTGACTGGTACTGTATATCATGCTGTATATTGAGAATGTATTACTTACTGCACTCCATTGTCAAGTGATGTTTTCATTGGAATAAAAAAGAAAATCAGCTTAGCTGGAAAATATCCCTTGAGCTCTGTGTGTTTACTTCATTGTTATGGGCTGCTTTGTTAGGGTTAGGTTTCAAATCTAATCTTGTTCACAGACACTTCCAGCCAACTTGGCTCTTCATTAGTTAGGGTTAGGTTTAAAATCTAATCTTGTTCAGACACTTCCAGCCAACTTGGCTCGTCATTAGTTAGGGTTAGGTTTAAAATATAATCTTGTTCGCAGACACTTCCAGCCAACTTGGCTCGTCATTAGTTAGGGTTAGGTTTCAAATCTAATCTTGTTCACAGACACTTCCAGCCAACTTGGCTCGTCATTAGTTAGGGTTAGGTTTAAAATCTAATCTTGTTCAGACACTTCCAGCCAACTTGGCTCTTCATTAGTTAGGGTTAGGTTTCAAATCTAATCTTGTTCGCAGACACTTCCAGCCAACTTGGCTCGTCATTAGTTAGGGTTAGGTTTAAAATCTAATCTTGTTCACAGACACTTCCAGCCAACTTGGCTCTTCATTAGTTAGGGTTAGGTTTCAAATCTAATCTTGTTCAGACACTTCCAGCCAACTTGGCTCTTCATTAGTTAGGGTTAGGTTTAAAATCTAATCTTGTTCACAGACACTTCCAGCCAACTTGGCTCGTCATTAGTTAGGGTTAGGTTTAAAATCTAATCTTGTTCAGACACTTCCAGCCAACTTGGCTCGTCATTAGTTAGGGTTAGGTTTAAAATCTAATCTTGTTCAGACACTTCCAGCCAACTTGGCTCGTCATTAGTTAGGGTTAGGTTTAAAATCTAATCTTGTTCAGACACTTCCAGCCAACTTGGCTCGTCATTAGTTAGGGTTAGGTTTAAAATCTAATCTTGTTCGCAGACACTTCCAGCCAACTTGGCTCGTCATTAGTTAGGGTTAGGTTTAAAATCTAATCTTGTTCGCAGACACTTCCAGCCAACTTGGCTCGTCATTAGTTAGGGTTAGGTTTAAAATCTAATCTTGTTCGCAGACACTTCCAGCCAATTTGGCTCTTCATTAGTTAGGGTTAGGTTTAAAATCTAATCTTATTCGCAGACACTTCCAGCCAACTTGGCTCTTCATTAGTTAGGGTTAGGTTTAAAATCTAATCTTGTTCACAGACACTTCCAGCCAACTTGGCTCTTCATTAGTTAGGGTTAGGTTTAAAATCTAATCTTGTTCAGACACTTCCAGCCAACTTGGCTCTTCATTAGTTAGGGTTAGGTTTCAAATCTAATCTTGTTCGCAGACACTTCCAGCCAACTTGGCTCTTCATTAGTTAGGGTTAGGTTTAAAATCTAATCTTGTTCAGACACTTCCAGCCAACTTGGCTCGTCATTAGTTAGGGTTAGGTTTAAAATCTAATCTTGTTCGCAGACACTTCCAGCCAACTTGGCTCGTCATTAGTTAGGGTTAGGTTTAAAATCTAATCTTGTTCGCAGACACTTCCAGCCAACTTGGCTCGTCATTAGTTAGGGTTAGGTTTAAAATCTAATCTTGTTCGCAGACACTTCCAGCCAATTTGGCTCTTCATTAGTTAGGGTTAGGTTTAAAATCTAATCTTATTCGCAGACACTTCCAGCCAACTTGGCTCTTCATTAGTTAGGGTTAGGTTTAAAATCTAATCTTGTTCACAGACACTTCCAGCCAACTTGGCTCTTCATTAGTTAGGGTTAGGTTTCAAATCTAATCTTGTTCAGACACTTCCAGCCAACTTGGCTCTTCATTAGTTAGGGTTAGGTTTAAAATCTAATCTTGTTCACAGACACTTCCAGCCAACTTGGCTCGTCATTAGTTAGGGTTAGGTTTAAAATCTAATCTTGTTCAGACACTTCCAGCCAACTTGGCTCGTCATTAGTTAGGGTTAGGTTTAAAATCTAATCTTGTTCAGACACTTCCAGCCAACTTGGCTCGTCATTAGTTAGGGTTAGGTTTAAAATCTAATCTTGTTCAGACACTTCCAGCCAACTTGGCTCGTCATTAGTTAGGGTTAGGTTTAAAATCTAATCTTGTTCGCAGACACTTCCAGCCAACTTGGCTCGTCATTAGTTAGGGTTAGGTTTAAAATCTAATCTTGTTCGCAGACACTTCCAGCCAACTTGGCTCGTCATTAGTTAGGGTTAGGTTTAAAATCTAATCTTGTTCGCAGACACTTCCAGCCAATTTGGCTCTTCATTAGTTAGGGTTAGGTTTAAAATCTAATCTTATTCGCAGACACTTCCAGCCAACTTGGCTCTTCATTAGTTAGGGTTAGGTTTAAAATCTAATCTTGTTCACAGACACTTCCAGCCAACTTGGCTCTTCATTAGTTAGGGTTAGGTTTAAAATCTAATCTTGTTCAGACACTTCCAGCCAACTTGGCTCTTCATTAGTTAGGGTTAGGTTTCAAATCTAATCTTGTTCGCAGACACTTCCAGCCAACTTGGCTCTTCATTAGTTAGGGTTAGGTTTAAAATCTAATCTTGTTCAGACACTTCCAGCCAACTTGGCTCGTCATTAGTTAGGGTTAGGTTTAAAATCTAATCTTGTTCGCAGACACTTCCAGCCAACTTGGCTCGTCATTAGTTAGGGTTAGGTTTAAAATCTAATCTTGTTCGCAGACACTTCCAGCCAACTTGGCTCGTCATTAGTTAGGGTTAGGTTTAAAATCTAATCTTGTTCGCAGACACTTCCAGCCAATTTGGCTCTTCATTAGTTAGGGTTAGGTTTAAAATCTAATCTTATTCGCAGACACTTCCAGCCAACTTGGCTCTTCATTAGTTAGGGTTAGGTTTAAAATCTAATCTTGTTCACAGACACTTCCAGCCAACTTGGCTCTTCATTAGTTAGGGTTAGGTTTAAAATCTAATCTTGTTCAGACACTTCCAGCCAACTTGGCTCTTCATTAGTTAGGGTTAGGTTTCAAATCTAATCTTGTTCGCAGACACTTCCAGCCAACTTGGCTCTTCATTAGTTAGGGTTAGGTTTAAAATCTAATCTTGTTCAGACACTTCCAGCCAACTTGGCTCTTCATTAGTTAGGGTTAGGTTTCAAATCTAATTTTGAGAAGATACATTGTGGATATGTGCAGGGTTTTGCCGTAATTATGACTTTGTGTTAACTAGTGACGATGACAAGTACTTTACTACACAAACATAAGCTTTGTATTTGTATTTATTATGGTCCCCATTAGCGGTTGGCAGTAACTACTCTTCCTGGGGTCCAGCAAAATTAAGGCTGTTATACAATTTTTTTTTTTAACATTACAATACATTCACAGATTTCACAACACAATTTGTGCCCTCAGGCCCCTACTCCACCAATACCACATATCTACAATACAAAATCCATGTGTACGTATGTGTATAGTGTGTATGTTATTGTGTGAGTGTGTGTAAGCGTGTGTCTGTGCCTGTGTTTGTGTTTCTTCACAGTCCTGCTGTTCCATAAGTAGCATTTTTATCTGTTTTTTCAATCTAATTTTACTGCTTGCATCAGTTACTACAGTGCCTTGCGAAAGTATTCGGCCCCCTTGAACTTTGCGACCTTTTGCCACATTTCAGGCTTCAAACATAAAGATATAAAACTGTATTTTTTGTGAAGAATCAACAAGTGGGACACAATCATGAAGTGGAACAACATTTATTGGATATTTCAAACTTTTTTAACAAATCAAAAAATGAAAAATTGGGCGTGCAAAATTATTCAGCCCCTTTACTTTCAGTGCAGCAAACTCTCTCCAGAAGTTCAGTGAGGATCTCTGAATGATCCAATGTTGACCTAAATGACTAATGATGATAAATACAATCCACCTGTGTGTAATCAAGTCACCGTATAAATGCACCTGCACTGTGATAGTCTCAGAGGTCCGTTAAAAGTGCAGAGAGCATCATGAAGAACAAGGAACACACCAGGCAGGTCCGAGATACTGTTGTGAAGAAGTTTAAAGCCGGATTTGGATACAAAAAGATTTCCCAAGCTTTAAACATCCCAAGGAGCACTGTGCAAGCGATAATATTGAAATGGAAGGAGTATCAGACCACTGCAAATCTACCAAGACCTGGCCGTCCCTCTAAACTTTCAGCTCATACAAGGAGAAGACTGATCAGAGATGCAGCCAAGAGGCCCATGATCACTCTGGATGAACTGCAGAGATCTACAGCTGAGGTGGGAGACTCTGTCCATAGGACAACAATCAGTTGTATATTGCACAAATCTGGCCTTTATGGAAGAGTGGCAAGAAAGCCATTTCTTAAAGATATCCATAAAAAGTGTCGTTTAAAGTTTGCCACAAGCCACCTGGGAGACACACCAAACATGTGGAAGAAGGTGCTCTGGTCAGATGAAACCAAAATTGAACTTTTTGGCAACAATGCAAACCGTTTGGTTTGGCGTAAAAGCAACACAGCTGAACACACCATCCCCACTGTCAAACATGGTGGTGGCAGCATCATGGTTTGGGCCTGCTTTTCTTCAGCAGGGACAGGGAAGATGGTTAAAATTGATGGGAAGATGGATGGAGCCAAATACAGGACCATTCTGGAAGAAAACCTGATGGAGTCTGCAAAAGACCTGAGACTGGGACGGAGATTTGTCTTCCAACAAGACAATGATCCAAAACATAAAGCAAAATCTACAATGGAATGGTTCAAAAATAAACATATACAGGTGTTAGAATGGCCAAGTCAAAGTCCAGACCTGAATCCAATCGAGAATCTGTGGAAAGAACTGAAAACTGCTGTTTACAAATGCTCTCCATCCAACCTCACTGAGCTCGAGCTGTTTTGCAAGGAGGAATGGGAAAATATTCCAGTCTCTCGATGTGAAAAACTGATAGAGACATACCCCAAGCGACTTACAGCTGTAATCGCAGCAAAAGGTGGCGCTACAAAGTATTAACTTAAGGGGGCTGAATAATTTTGCACGCCCAATTTTTCCGTTTTTGATTTGTTAAAAAAGTTTGAAATATCCAATAAATGTCGTTCCACTTCATGATTGTGTCCCACTTGTTATTGATTCTTCACAAAAAAATAAAGTTTTATATCTTTATGTTTGAAGCCTGAAATGTGGCAAAAGCTCGCAAAGTTCAAGGGGGCCGAATACTTTCGCAAGGCACTGTATCGACCTCAAGGCCTTCTTCAGAGCTTTTGTGAGTGTTTTAAATTTGCACCCTTATGTAGACTTTGCTCCACCTACATCCGTTCAGCTCATCAAATGGGGTTGGAGTCTAGGGAAAATAAGCATGTGTCACCAAATATATAACAATGTGCATTTAATAAGTATTCTAATAAAGTGTGTACATAAAACGTATTAAACACATGTGTAAAACCACTATGAGGACATTGACCTATCAAGTAAGTTTTCATAAATCATTGGGTACAGCGCAAGAAAAAACGTCAAAGTAGGCTGAAGTGGTGGCATTAGTTCATGTTCACATTTACAGCATAACATGCGTTTCATCATTTAGACCTTTTGGGATTCTGGAGGGTGATTCCAAAAACATAATATTTTGCTCGGAGTATGACTTTGTCTGATATCTTGACTTTCTCCACGTCACAAAATCTAAAGGTGGAAATGTCATGTCTTTGGACATTAGAATGTACTGAGGACTTGATAGTCCCTGTTGTTTCAATCGAATTTCAATCAAATGTATTGATAAAGCCCTTTTTACATCGGCCGATGTCACAAAGTGCAATACAGAAACCAAGCCTAAAACCCCAAACAGCAAGCAAAGCAGATGTAGAAGCACATTGGCTAGGAAAAACTCCATGGAAAGGCAGAAACCTAGAGAGGAACCAAGATTATAACAGTACATGGCAGCAAGGAATCATCAGCCCAGGTAGTCCTGAGGCATGGTCCCAGGGCTCAGATCCTCTAGGAGGGGAGGGAGAATTAGGGAAAGAGAAAAGAGAATTAGGAGAGGGAGGACACTTAAATTCACACAGGACACCAGATAAGACAGGTGAAATACTCCAGATATAACAGACTGACCCTGGCCCCCCGACACAAACTACTACAGCATAAATACTGGAGGCTGAGACAGGAGGGGGTCGGGAAACACTGTGGCCCCATCCAACAATACCCCCGGACAGGGCCAACAAGGCAGGATATAACCCCACCCACTTTGCCAAAGCACAGCCCCCACACCACTAGAGGGATATCTTCAACCACCAACAAGGCTGACTATAGCCCACGAAGATCTCCCCCACATTACGAACCCGAGGTGGGAGCCAAACCCAGACAGGAAGATCATGTCAGTGATTCAACCCACTCAAGTGACGCACCCCTCCTAGGGATGGGATGGAAGAGCACCATTAAGCCAGTGACTCAGCCCCCTTAATAACAGGGTTAGAGGTAGAGAATCCCGGTGGAGAGAGGGGAACCGGCCAGGCAGAGACAGCAAGGGCGGTTCTTTGCTCCAGTGCCTTTCCGTTCACCTTCACACCCCTAGGCCAGACTACACTCAATCATAGGACCTACTGAAGAGGAGTCTTCAATAAAGATTTAAAGGTCAAGACCGAGTCTGCGTCTCTCACATAGATAGGCAGACAATTCCATAAAAATGGAGCTCTATAGGAGAAAGCCCTGCCTCAAGCTGTTTGATTAGAAATTCTAGGGACAATAAGGAGGCCTGCGTCTTGTGACCATAGCGTACGTGTAGGTATGTACGGCAGGACCAAATCAGAGAGATAGGTAGGAGCAAGCCCATGTAATGCTTTGTAGGTTAGCAGTAAAACTTTGAAATCAGCCCTAGCCTTAACAGGAAGCCAGTGTAGAGAGGCTAGCACTGGAGTAAATTATAATTGTTGGGGGTTCTAGTCAAGATTCTAGCAGCCGTGTTTAGCACTAACTGAAGATAATTTAGTGCTTTATCCAGGTAGCCAGAAAGTAGAGCATTTGTAGTAGTCGAAGTGATAAAAGCATGTATTAACTTTTATGCATCATTTTTGGACAGAAAGTTGCTGATTTTTGCAATGTTAGAACACCGAAACTTAAAGCTGATTTGTCAGAGGACAAACCACCCACAGAAACAAACTGATATATTTCCGACAGATAAGCTCTAAATCAGGCCAGAACTTGTCCATGTAGACCATTTAGTGTTTCCAATCTCTCCAAAAGAATGTGGTGATCGATGATGTCAAAAGCAGCACTAAGGTGTAGGAGCACGAGGACAGATGCAGAGCCTCGGTCTGACGCCATTAAAAGGTAATTTACCACCTTCACGAGTGCAATCTCAGTGCTATGATGGGGTCTAAAACCAGACTGAAGTGTTTCTTAGACATTGCAGTGCTACAGCTTTTTCTAAAAATGTTGAGAGGAATGGGAGATTCGATATAAGCCGAGAGTTTTTTTATATTTTCTGGGTCAAGGTTTGGCTTTTTCAAGAGAGGCTTTATTACTGCAACTTTTAGTGAGTTTGGCACACATCAGGTGGATAGGGAGCCATTTATTATGTTCAACGTAGGTGTCACTACTTCTGCCGAAGTTTGTTCCTCTCCTTGTTCGGGCGGTGGTTCGGGCGGTGGTCGACGTCGCCGGTCTTCAAGCCATCATCAATCCACTTTTCATTTTCGATTTGTTTTGTCTTGTCTTCACACACACCTGGTTTCAATTCCATCATTACATGTTGTGTATTTAACCCTCTGTTCCCCCCATGTCCTTGTCCGGATTTGTTTATTGTAGGGCTTGTCCAAGTTATGCTGGTGTGTGACAGGTTTTGTTACCCATTGATTTATTGTTCTGTTTACGGTGGTTTTATTTATTAAACTGCGCCGTTGTACATCAGTTTTTGCTCTCCTGAGTCTGACTTCTCTGTCGCAAGTACGCACCCCCTTCAGAATTCCGGACCAAACTTATGGAGTCAGCAGGAGCAGGTACCCCGGGTATAGGGGTGGAGAAGCGCGTCCGGGAGCACGCAGATATGATCCACCGTCTTGGCACCACCATGGACCGCATTGTCCAGGTAATGGACCGCTGGGAGGGACAGTGAGTTCTCCCAGTGCCTCCACCAGCACAACCAGAGTCTCCAATACGTGCCCCTTCTTCTCCTGGTCCCAGTGGGATTCGTCTCTCCCTTCCCCAGGAATACGATGGGACAGCTGCGAACTGCCAGGGGTCCCTGTTGCAGCTGGACTTATTCCTGGCAACCGTCCACCCGGCTCCTTCAGGCCGTGAGAGGGTGTCCGCCCTCGTCTCGTGCCTCACTGGGAAAGCCCTGGAGTGGGCCAACGCCATGTGGAGAGAGGGAGATGCGGCGTTGGACCAGTTTGAGGAGTTCACCCGGGCAGTCTTCGACCACCCGCCCGAATTTAGAGCGGCGGGTGAACGCCTCTTCTATCTGAGGCAGGGGACGAGGAGCGCCCAGGAGTTCGCCCTGAAGGTTCAGACACTGGTTGACGGCGCGGGATGGAATGACAGGGCCCTGATCAACCATTATCGCTGCAGTCTGAGCGAGGACGTTCATCGAAAGTTGGCCAGCAGAGACACCACCCTCACATTCGACCAGCTGGTGGACCTGTCCATCCGGCTGGATAACCTGCTGGCTACCCGCGGACATTCAGATCGGGGTATGTTGGTTCCATCCCCCCGCACCCCCTCTCTGATATCCATGGAGCTGGAAGGGGCGGTGCGCAGGGAGACCGGAGGGGGTTCCAGCTCGTGCACCATCTGTGGCCACAGAGGTCACACTGCCGGTCGGTGCTGGGTTAGTTCCTCTGGGTATCGAGGCAGCAGGCAGGGCGCTCTGGTGTCACCCCAGATGAGCCGGCACCATTCTCACCCAGAGCCCTCTGTTGCACATATGTTTGTGTATGTCACTTTTCCTGAGTTTGCCACGCATTCCCAGCATAAGGCACTCGTGCCCTTCCCCATTCATGCCTTAGATAGTCGAGCATTAGGGTCAGGGTTGATTAGGGAGGCCACTGCTCCTCTGGGCATGGTGACGCAGGGGGGTCACAAGGAGAGAATTAGTCTTCCTTATTGACTCTCCTGCGTTTCCCGTGGTGCTAGGCCTACCCTGGTTAGCTTGTCATGACCCCACTGTTTCTTGGCCACAGAGGGCTCTCACGGGGTGGTTGCGAGAGTGGTTCATAGTGGAGGTGGATGCGTCCGAGGATGGGATAGGAGTCGTATTTTCTCAGCGCTCGGGTAAGCCACCGAAGCTCCGCCCCTGTGCGTTCTTCTCAAGGAAGCTCAGACCGGCGGAGCGAAACTATGATGTGGGGGACCGGGAGCTGTTGGCTGTCGTCCACACCTTGAAGGTGTGGAGACATTGGGTTGAGGGGGCTAGACACCCTTTTCTCATCTGGACTGACCAACGCAATCTGGAGTACATTCGGGCAGCGAGGAGACTGAACCCTCGGCAAGGTGGGCCATGTTTTTCTCCCATTTTGTGTTCACCCTTTCCTACAAACCAGGCTCCTAGAACGTGAAGGCAGACTCTTTGTCCCGGCTGTATGACACAAAGGAGCGGCCCATGGATCCCATTCCCATACACCCCACCTCCTGCCTGGTGGCGCCGGTAGTGTGGGAGTTGGACGCGGACATTGAGCAGGCATTACGTGCAGAGCGCACTCTCGTCCAGTGTCCCGCTGGGCGTCTGTATGTCCCATCTGCTGTTCGTGACTGGTTGATCTATTGGGTCCACACGTCACCCTCCTCTGGTCATCCTGGGGTCGGTCAAACAGTGCGCTGTTTGAGCAGGAGGTACTGGTGGTCTACCTTGGCTAAGGACGTGAGGGTTTATGTTTCCTCCTGCTCGGTGTGCGCCCAGTGTAAGGCTCCTAGGCACCTGCCCAGAGGGAAACTACACCCCTTACCCGTTACACAACGGCCTTGGTCACACCTGTCAGTGGATTTCCTTACCGATCTTCCCCCCTCACAGGGTAACACCACGATCCTGGTCGTTGTGGATCGGTTCTCTAAGTCCTGTCATCTCCTCCCTCTGCCTGGTCTCCCTACGGCCCTACAGACTGCGGAGGCTATGTTAACATATGTCTTCCAGCACTACGGGGTGCCTGAGGATATAGTGTCTTATCGAGGTCCCCAGTTCACGTCTAGGGTCTGGAAGGCGTTCATGGAATGTCTGGGGGTCTCGATCAGCCTTACTTCAGGGTTTCAGTCGAGAGTAATGGGCAGGTGGAGAGAGTAAACCAGGATGTGGACAGGTTTCTGCGGTCCTATTGCAAGGACCGGTCGGGGGAATGGGCGGCGTTCGTGCCCTGGTCTGAGATGGCACAGAACTCGCTTCGCCACTTCTCCACTAACCTCTCTCCCTTCCAGTGCGTACCGGGGTACCAGCCGGTTCTGGCGTGGCCCGTGCTGCACCAAAAAGAGAACGCAGACCGTCACCGCAGTGAGGCCCCGGTGTTCGCACCGGGGGACCGGGCCTGGCTCTCGACCCGAAACTTGCCCCTCCGCCTGCCCTGCCGGAAGCTGGGTCCACGGTTTGTGGGGCCATTTAAATTCCTGAGGAGAGTGAACAAGGTTTGTTATAGGTTACAGCTCCCCCGATTACCGTTTTAACCCCTCGTTCCATGTGTCTCTCCTCAGGCCGGTGGGGGCTGGTCTGCTCCATGAGTCTGAGGTGCGGGAGGTTCCTCCGCCCCCTCTGGACATTGAGGGGGCCCCGGCGAACTCCGTTCGTTCCATAGTGGATTTGAGGTGTCGGGCGAGGGGCCTTCAGTATCTCGTGGAGTGAGAGGGGTACGGTCCGGAGGAGAGGCGTCGGGCGAGGGGCCTTCAGTACCTTGTGGAGTGGGAGGGGTACGGTCCAGAGGAGAGGTGCTGGGTTCCGGTTGAGGACGAGTTGGACCCTTCAATGCTGCAGGAGTTCCACCGTCTTCGTCTGGATCGCCCTGCGCCTCGCCCTCCGGGTCGCCCCTGAGGCAGGTGTCGGCGTGCTGCTGGAGCCGCACGTTAAGGGGGGGTACTGTCACGACTTCTGCCGACGTTGGTTCCTCTCCTTGTTCGGCGGTCGTTCAGAGATACTACTCCATGGCTATAACATTACAATGTTCTCATAGAGGAGGCAAATAAGGAAACACACAATTCTAGCCATGTTATGGATTGTAATAATACAATACTTTTCTATCTATCTTCAAATATAACTAATTGAAACACAAAAGCACTAATTCAACATGGTGGAGATAAAAACACAGTAAACAGAAGGCACAGTATGTGTGGATGGATGGATGGTGTGGTGTGTGTTGGGAAAGTGTGGTGTTGAGTGAGAAAGGAAATGGCTGTATATCCCAAAACCAATGTATTTCTGTGAGCAGGGGTTGTGAGAAAGCTTTCAATGTTGTGCATATGAGGGATGTACATTTTATAATCTTATTTATTTAGTTATTTAATGTTCTATCATGGTGGAACAGCATTTTAAAATAAAATATGCATCTAATTTATTTATTTATGGTCCTATATTGATGGAACGGTCCACAACCCTATACCCTTGGCACCCACCCTTGGCACCCACCTGGCACCAACCCAGATACTAAGGAGAAGTCCCTATCTGTTTTAAGGGCCTGTTGTAAGCGTCCTGTATGCAGCCAAAATGTGGTCAGAGAACTTCTAGAGCAACACCGCCCCCTCAAGATTCTGAGCCTGCTTGGCAGGGTTGGTCCGGCAAAGCCTAAGCCCACAGAAGGGAGAGCATAATATACATTTGTAATATACAAATACATAAATAAAACGGAAAAGTGGTTAGTGAATATGTATTCACCCCTTTGCTATGAAGCTCTTAAATAATATATGGTGCAACCAATTACCTTCAGAAGTCACATAATTAGTTAAATAAATCCACCTGTGTGCAATCTAAGTGTCACATGACCTGTCACATGATCTCAGTAAATATACACCTGTTCTGAAAGGCCCCAGAGTCTGCAACACCACTAAGGGGCACCACCAAGCAAGTGGCACCATGAAGACCAAGGAGCTCTCCAAACAGGTCAGGGACAAAGTTGTGGAGAAGTACAGATCAGGGTTGGGTTCTAAAAAAATATCCCAAACTTTGAACATCCCACAGAGCACCATTAACTCCATGAGAAAAAAATGAAATATGGCACCACAACAAATCTGCCAAGAGAGGGCCACCCACCAAAACCCACGGACCAGGCAAGGAGGGCATTAATCAGAGAGGCAACAAAGAGACCAAAGATAACCCTGAAGAAGCTGCAAAGCTCCACAGCAGAGATTGGAGTATCTGTCTATAGGACCACTTTAAGCCATACACTCAACTGAGCTGGGCCAGAAAAAAAAGCAATTTCTTAAAGAAAAAAAAACAAGAAAACATGTTTGGTGTTGGCCAAAAGGCGGGTGGGAGACTCCCCCAACATATGGAAGAAGGTACTCTGGTCAGGTGAGGCTAAAATTGAGCTTTTTGGCCATCAAGGAAAATGTTATGTCTGGCGCAAACCCAACACCTCCATCACCCCGAGAACACCATCCTTTGCATAAATTGCCTACATTACTACAAATATTAATAGCTAATTATGGAAAATAAGAAACAGGATTTTTAAAATATATATATATATTTTTTTTATGGCTTTATAGTATAATACAAATTGAGGTGAGGGCGATGGAAATGCATTTGGCAGTTGATCTGCTTCTGTTCTGTGGGTGGCACTGTGCTCTTTTCGAAAGATGTAAAAATGCAACTTTTACATTACCGTGTAGTTGTAAAAACAAAGGTGTCATTGTATGCTGATGATTCATTTTTTCTTTTGAAACCACTATTAGAATCCCTCCACAGCCTCATAGAGGATCTAGATACTTTTGCTAACCTCTGCATTAAAACCAAATTATGAAAAATGTAACTTTTGCATTACCGTGTAGTTTAGCAGTAGAATGGTCTGACGGGGATGTGGACAAACTCGGGTATACAAATTCCGAAGGAAAGAAATTCTCACTCCAATACATTTTTATAGAAAGTTAGCAAAAATAGATAAGATCTTGCTACCATGGAAAGAAAAATACCTGTCTATTTGTGGAAAATCATCCTGATTTAACTCTTTAGTCATATCACAGTTTACCTGTTAATTTGTTTTTGGTTTTGCCTACAACGAGTGATCTGCTTTTTAAATTATATGAACAAGCCAGACAAAATTAAAAGGGCCTATTTATATAACGAATATGAATTCGGGGGGAAGAAATTATTAAATTAAAGCATTAGACCTCTCACTAAAGGCATCAGTCATACAAAAGTTCTACTTAAATCCGAAATGGTTCTCTAGTAAATTAGTAAGAATGTCTCACCCCATGTTCAAGAATGGCCTCATTGCCATTATTCAGATTACAACTGTTCACTTTCGGTTATTTGAAAAGAAAATAATCTCCAAAATATCGTTCTTTTTTAAACAAGTCTTATAAAGTTGGTTGCAATTTCAGTTTAATCCACCTGAAAAGACAGAACAAATAGTGGTTAAACTCTAAAATAGTAAATTATTAAAAACACGTTTTTTTTCTATAACATTTTTTAAAAAATGTATAATTTTTGTGAATGATATCATAAATAGGACTGGTGGAGTTATGTCACACATGCAGCTAACACAGACATATGGAAATGTCTGCTCTACCCAAAATTACAACCAACTAATTGCAGCATTACCACAAATATGGTAGAGGCAAGTAGAAGGGGAAAAAAGTAAGGAACTTGCATGTCGGCCCTGTATTAAAGAACATAAATGGTTAAAGAAAAGTGTGATAAATAAAAACATATACCAATTTGATTTAAGGACCAAAAAATTGACAGCTATGCCATATAAATTGCTAAACAGTTTGGAAGAGATTTTCGATGTACCGATTCAATGGCGCATCGCAAAACAACGCCGGATTCAGATAGATTATTTTAGATTATTTTCATATTAATTAATATACAAAATTCTTGCAACCAATAGAATGCTATAAATATGGGGGATACAATCTTCCCAGCTCTGCAGATTTTGCTGTGAGGAGACAGATTCATTAGATCATTTATTTTGGCACTCTCCATATGTAGCTCATTTTCGGTCACAGGTCCAGGAATGGCTGAAGAATTGCAACATTTACCAAGAACTAACGACAGCAATACTGGGTGATTTGAAAAGTCATAGTCAATCAATCAATAATATAATTATTTTAGCAGAAATTTTAATTTACAACATGTAGAAGCTATGAGAATAGAAAGGTTCAGTACTTTTGTGAAGCACCACAGCACAGTTGAAGAATATATGGCAAATAGAAATCCAAAATGGATGGTGTTAAGAGATTGATGGGAGAGGTTGAATGGAGCTGAAGGGTGGGACTAATAACAACAAGATAACCAATGTAAAACATACGGGGTCTGTAAAATGTATATAGTTTCAGAAATGTAGTGAAATAGCACAGTTACAAATAGAAATCAAACTGGATGGACATCAGAAATAGAGGAGGGATTAAAAACAAACAAAATATAACTATTGTAAAATAGATTGTGTCTGTAAAATGTGTATATTATGTATAAACTGAAGAAGCCTAAGTGCGGAGGAATTTCAACGTGACACAGGAAAAACAAAATGGCTACTTTCTCTTTGTTAGCTTAGCATCTCGTGCAAGCTAATCCACCTTTATACACTTTCAAGCATAACATAGTAAACCGTTCCCTTGTTTAAGGGGATCCTAACAACTTCTTACGTTCAAACTTTTTGGCGATAATTTGAGATGTTTTAACCGGAAAGTGTGGAAAACAACTAAATACACCGTGGTCTCCTCACGCTAATGAAGAGGCGAGGGACAGAGAATGATCGCTTAGTCAAGCTAATATATCCTCAAATTTCAATTGGCTGGCCCTATGTCCTCGCTTGAGAAATTAATAATGACCGAGTCTACCCGCTTCTGAAACATGAGAGACAGAAATAGCATGTTTGGCCCAACGCGTCTATTTCTCAAATTTCTATAATTAGCTGGATTGTTATCCAAGTACTAGAAATGTAATCACTAACTTGACCAACTCCTAAGACACCCTGGCGTCATCAGATACAAGACACCGGGACAACTTCTATGGGCAAACACACACAACTATAACAAGTGCGCTGAGAGTTGGGAAGCAAGTACAGGGAGTGAGTGTTTTAATAAATAAACACGAAACAGAGTCAATAACACCTGACAAAAGAACCAAGGGAGTGACAGATATAGGGAAGATGATCAAGGAGGTGATGGAGTCCAGGCGAGTGTCATGAAGCTCTGGTGCGCTTGACGGTGGTGACAGGTGTGGGGGATAATCAGCAGCCTGATGACCTAGAGGCCGTAGAGGGAGTATAGGTGACAACAACCAATAACTCCTGTCGACAACTCCCATGCTGTATCACATTTTTATATAGGCTGAATCAAATCAATTCCTCATTCTATCTTAGATTCCTCGCACGGGACGTCAAAATGCCGTGTCTGTGACTATCGTTAAATGTGAAGACTGTTATTTTATCAAAACAATTTTCTATGTGTAATTATTATTACGTGATTAAACTAATCATGTAAACTTTAATTAACTAGGAAATCGAGGCACCACGGGAAAATGTCTCTATTTTCCGAATCGACTCTTCAGATATTGTCATATCTTATATTATTAGTCTTGTATTCATGTATTATCAGTATTATCATGTATTATTCAATATTATCAGTCATATTCTGAATGTCGCAAACATTTGGAAATCTGCATGAACCCTAGCACAAATTATGAATCAGCAAAATACAAATTAGCTTAATTATTTATTTACTGACTAACTCATCAAATCACAGAAATACATGAAACACACACACAATTAGTTCATACATTGAGTATAACATGATACAAAGAAAAAGTCCCTAGTGGACGAAACCGATATGACTGCTTGGTAGACAAAGGAAAGGGGGTGTGGACCGCTCAAGAGCGGGAAACTCATAGCTGATAACTACAGTCATAGAAATTGCTAATACTTTACATGAACGACCACTCATTTGAAAATAAATTGCAATTTACATATTTACGAGTGTATGTCTTGTGGTTGCCGATCCATCTGCTGGAGAGTCGATCAACAGAAAGTCTCTGGTTGGGTTCATAATGGATACGTCAGGCGTGTACCCATGGTTGTTGCATAGAATAGATTTTTCAGCGGTTGTCTGTATTCTTGTCCTAGGCTTCGTACATTTCCGGCTGCAGACTTGTATTTCGACAGCCTAGGATTTCTTACTCCTATAGTGAATCGATAGTCTCAGAATTGAACCATTTCCAGCTGTGAAGCCAATGCTCCATGCTGTATGGTCTTGTCATTTGGTGGAGTTCTAGTGCCAACCATTTCAACATGTTACCACTTCATATTTTCTGGTCTTAGAAATTCAACCATTTTCAACCTTAGCTTACACTGTGTCTCCCAGGTGGCTTGTGGCAAACTTTAAACGACACTTTTTATGAATAATTTTGCACGCCCAATTTTTCAGTTTTTGATTTGTTAAAAAGTTTGAAATATCCAATAAATGTCGTTCCACTTCATGATTGTGTCCCACTTGTTGTTGATTCTTCACAAAAAAATACAGTTTTATATCTTTATGTTTGAAGCCTGAAATGTGGCAAAAGGTCGCAAAATTCAAGGGGGCCGAATACTTTCGCAAGGCACTGTATATGGAATCCTGTAGTAACTAAAAAACTGTTAAACAAATCAAAATATATTGTATTTTTGAGATTCTTCAAAGTAGCCACACTTTGCCTTGATGAAAGCTTTGCACACTCTTGGCATTTTCTCAACCAGCTTCATGTAGTCACCTGGACTACCTCATCTACAATGTAGAAAATAATAAAAAATAAAGAAAATCCCTGGAATGACTAGATATGCCCAAACATATGACTGGTACTGTATATTGGTCCATCCCTCCCAGACAAGACGAAGTAACCTATTAGCCTTCTCCCGCCGTTGGGCAAGTTTACCTATTTTAAGAGCTTTGATTGGTTCAATCAATCAATCAAATGTATTTATAAAGCCCTTCTTACATCAGCTGATGTCACAAAGTGCTGTACAGAAACCCAGCCTAAAACCCCAAACAGCAAGCAATGCAGGTGTAGAAGCACGGTGGCTAGGAAAAACTTCCTAGAAAAGCCAGAACCTAGGAAGGAACCAGGCTATGAGGGGTGGCCAGTCCTCTTCTGGCTGTGCCGGGTGGAGATTATAACAGAACATGGCCAAGATGTTCAAATGTTCATAGATGACCATCAGGGTCAAATAAGAATAATCACAGTGGTTGTCGAGGGTGCAACACGTCAGCACTTCAGGAGTAAATGTCAGTTGGCTTTTCATAGCCAATCCTTCAGAGTATCTCTACCACTCCTGCTGTCTCTAGAGAGTTTAAAACAGCAGGTCTGGGACAGGTAGCATGTCCTTGCAGGTCTGGGACAGGTAGTAAGTCCTATGGAACCCTGAACAAGTCAGGGTTCCATAGCTGCATGCAGAACAGCTGAAACTGGAGCAGCAGCAGGGCCAAGTGGACTGGGAACAGCAAGGCCAGGTAGTCCTGAGGCATGGTCCTAGGGCTCAGGTCCTCTGAGAGAGAGAGAAAGAAAGAAAGAGAAAAATAAAATTATAGAGAGCATACTTAAATCCACACAGGACACCGGATAAGACAGGATAAATACTCCAGATATAACAGACTGACCCTAGCCCCCGACACAAACTATTGCAGCATAACTACTGGAGGCTGAGACAGGAAGAGTCGGGAGACACTGTGGCCCCGTCCAATGCACAGCTACGAATACTGGAAACATAACTGTGCATTTCATGCTGGTCAGATGTTCATGTTAGAATAATGGTTAATTGGCTAAAGTTTTCTTATGGGAAAAGCTAACAGCTACTATGCTTAAACCTTTGTAAGTTTGGACCCATAGCATTTACTCCCAGTCCAGCTTTAAGTTCTTACCAGTGCATTGTCACAAAGCTGATCCTGCCAGACAAAGAAAACACAGTTTATCAAATACCAACTCAGTATATCAAGTTATTAGTGAGCATCATCAAGAAAAGCACCAGACCTAATGATAAAACAGCAGGCAGAATTTTGAGCTAGAATTGTGCCCACAAGAAATATGCAAAAAAATTATGTATATTCACTTAAGGTCAATTAAAGTTAACATGTTAATTATGCATTAAAGCACAACATTGTCACTCCCTGATATGTTTCATCTGTCTTTGTGATTGTCTCCACCCCCTCCAGGTGTCTCTTATTTTCCCTGGTGTATTTATCCCTGTGTTTCCTGTTTCTCTGTGCCAGTTTGTCTTGTATGTTCAAGTCAACCAGTGTGTTTTTCCCGTGCGCCCGCTTTTCTATTCTCTTTTATTAGTCCTCCCAGTTTTGACCTTTACCTGTTTTTCTGGACTCCATTCCCGCCTGCCTGACCTTTCTGCCTGCCTTGACCCTGAGCCTGCCTGCCATTCTGTACCTCTGGAACTGAACTGGTTTTGACCTTTTGCCTGTCCATAACCATTCTCTTGCCTACCCCTTTTGGATTGTTAATAAACATCTTGGACTCTAACCATCTGCCTCCTGTGTCTGCAACTGGGTCTTGCCTTGTGCCCTTCGAGTACGAACCAGACCTGGACCAGCTCTGCCACGCTGTCTCCCTGCAGAGAGCCGCCGTCTCCCTGCAGGGAGCCGCCATTGGAGGAGCTACTTCAGGACCTTCTGGAAGGGCTTCGTTCACTGATGGAACGCCATGACCAGGGGTTAAGCCTACCACCTCTGAGAACCCCCAACCACTCAGAAACTTTTTCCCTGTGAGTGGTGAGTCTGTACAGCCTACCCCGGCACCCCGAGAACCCCGCTTACCACCTCTGGAGCGATACTCTGGGGATCCTGGTACCTGCCGGGGTTTTCTTTCTCAATGCTCCCTTATTTTTGAGCTACAGCCATCTTCGTTTCCTTCGGACTGATCTATGATAGCATATATTATTACGCTAATGTCGGCAAGGGCGCTATCCTGGGCGTTGGCTGTTTGGAAGCAACAATCCACCGTTTGTTGTCATCTCAAGGACTTTATGTCAGAGGAGAGAAAGGTTTTCGATGCTCCGGTATCCAGTGCCTGGAATCCGGAGTCCCTTTTTGATACCTTCCTTCACGGACTATCTGAGGAGATAAAGGATGAGCTAGCTGCTTGGGCATTGCCTGTGGACCTCGATTCCCTCATCGACCTCACCATTACAATTTATGAGCAGCTAAGGGAACGCAGGAGTGAGAAGAGGTCTGTCCTGGATCACACTAGTTCATCCGCAGTTGCTCGCTCACCTTCGAAGGAATCCAGAAGTGAATCCATCGAGAATCATCAGCGACGGGTGAGTCAGATACTCCGGAACCTATGCAACTGGGCAGAGCTAGATTATCGCCTAAGGAGCGTTCACATAGGCTGAGTTCCAACAGATGTCTGTACTGTCTGTATTGTGGGACTGCAGGACATTATATAGCCACCTGCCCAGTTAGGAGACCTATCTCTATAGTAGGCACAAGTACTCTAGTGAGCCAGACTGGGAATCTTCTTAATCCCATTAACCGTACTCCCTCCTTTGTTATACTGCTGTGGGGAGACCAGTCTAAATCTCTTCGGGTGCTCATTGACTCTGGGGCAGATGAGAGTTTATGGATGCTACTCTAGTTTCTGAATTAGGTATTCCCACTCAACTTCTCTCTGTTCCCATGGATGCTAGAGCACTGAACGGACGCTCCATTGGAAGAGTTACCCACAGCACTGTGCCTGTTCATTGAGTTTCCCCATGTTCCAGTTGTTTTGGAATTTTCTTGGATTAAGAAACACAACCCAGTTATTGATTGGACCACAAGTTCAAACCTGGGTTGGTCCGTTTTGCCATTCCCAATGCCTCAAAGCAGCGCAGCCTTCCCAGAGACAGCCTCCTCAGGGTTTAAATCAAGTCTCGGATTTCTCTACCGTTCCCAAAGAGTACCACAACCTCCTGGAGGTTTTCAGCAAGGCACAGGCTACTTCTCTTCCCCCACATCGTCCTTATGATTGCGCCATTGATCTCCTCCCAGGCACCACACCACCTCGTGGTAGGTTATATTCTCTCTGGGCCGGAGACCAAGGCCATGGAGGTGTACATAGAGGAGTCTCTGGTAACTGGGGCCATCCGTCCGTCTGCATCTCCTGCCGGCGCAGGGTTTTTCTTTGTGGAGAAGAAGGACAAGACCCTGCGTCAGTTCATTGACTACCGGGGTCTTAATGATATCTCGATTAAGAATTGTTACCCCCTACCACTCCTCTCCTTGGCTTTGAACCTCTCCAAGGGGCCACCATTTTTTCCAAGCTGGACCTTTGGAATGCCTACCACCTGGCTTGGATATGTGAAGGTAATCAATGGAAGACAGCATTCAACACAGCCAGTGGACATTATGAGTACCAGGTAATGCCGTTTGGACTCACCAACTGTCTTCCAGGACCTGGTAAACGATGTGCTCCGGGACATGCTAAACCAGTTTGTGTTCGTATACCTTGACGACATCCTGTTTTTGTCCCGGTCTGCCCAAGAACATGTTCTGCATGTCAGACAGGTCCTTCAAGTGTGAGTTCCACCACTCAACCATCTCCTTTCTGGGATATGTCATTGCTGAGGGAAATGTCTAGATGGATCCTGGAAAGGTGAAAGCAGTGGTGGATTGGCCTCAACCCAAGTCCAGGATGCAGTTGCAACGTTTCCTAGGTTTTGCTAACTTCTACCGCCGTTTCATTCGGGGTTACAGCACCCTGGCGGCCCCCTCTCTGCACTAACCTCTCCCAAAGTACCATTTACATGGTCTCCAGCTGTCAACAAAGCCTTTGTGGAACTGAAGCATCGGTTCACAACAGCACCCATCCTCATCCATCCGGACCCATCAATTTGTGGTTGAGGTTGATGCTTCTGATGTTGGAGTGGAGGCCATCCTGTCCCAGCAATCTGCCCAGGACCAAAAGTTTCTTCCCTGTGCCTTCCTGTCCCATCGACTTAACTCTGCAGAAAGAAACTACAACGTGGGTACCCGAGAACTCGGGGGGGGGGGTTGTGCCTGATGCGGTCTTGTCTAAGGTCCTAGAATGGGCTCATTCCTCCAGGCTTACCTGGTACTTGTTCCTGATGTCTCTGCCTTCGTCGCCGCATGCATGCTATGCGCACAAAGCAAGACTCCGCGGCAAGCTCCATCTGGCCTCCTACAGTTACTTCCTGTCCCTCACTGCCCCTGGTCCCATATTTCTCTAAATTTCGTCACTTGGCTTCTTCCGTCAGATGGCAACACCACCATTCTGACAGTCGTGGACAGATCCTCCAAGGCCGCCCATTTCATCCCTCTTCCTAAGTTACCTTCAGCCAAGGAGACGGCCCAGCTTATGGTGCAGCACGTCTTTCGTATCCATGGACTCCGGTTGACTTTGTCTCGGACCCGGGGTCCCTGTTCTCGTCCCAAATCTGGAAGGCGTTCTGCACTCTTATTGGGTCGTCAGCCAGCCGGTCCTCTGGGTTTCATCCCCAATCTAACGGCCAGTCGGAGCGAGCCAATCAAGATATGGAGACGTCGCTCCGGTGTCTTGTTGCCAGTAACTCCACCACCTGGAGTCAGCAACTGGTCTGGTGGAATATGCCAGGAACACTCTCCCCTGCTCTAGTCTCTTCTACTCTGTGTTTTACTCTGATCATTGAGATTAGCTAGCAGCAGGCAGTAGCACTACGATAAATCAGTTTGGTCATTTCACTGGTCTCTTCTACTCCGGGTTTTACTCTGATCATTGCGATTGCTACTGCCTGCTGCTTGCTACTACGATAAATCAGTTTAACATCAACAAGTGGAGCGAGGGTAGGAAAAAAGTTACAAGCAAAAAACACATTTTCTCAAAGCACTTTCTACATATTTCCTTCTCCCTCTCCTTTTACACTTGATTTGAAGGGTAAAAAAAGAAGGGTTTCATGACATTTAAAAAAAAAATGTAACCTTTATTTAATTAGGCAAGTCAGTTAAGAACAAATTCTTATTTACAATGACGGCCTACACCGGCCAAACCCGGACGACGCTGGGCCAATTGTGCGGCGCCCTATGGGACTCTCAATCACGGCCGGTTGTGATACAGCCTGGATTTGAACCTGTAGTGACGCCTCAAGCACTGCAATGCAGTGCCTTAGACTGCTGTGCCACTCAGGAACCCAATATTCATAAGCCATACACAACACATCAACATGCTGTACAAAATAACTATTTTATTGCATTTCATGAATGCAAGTCGACATAGGATTATTATTGTGACATACAGAGTTTTCAGAAAGTATTCACAACCCTTTACTTTTCTACATTTTGTTGTGTTACAGCATGAATTTACAAGGTATTACATTTCGATTTTGTGTCACTGGCTTACACACAATAAATCAAAGTGGAATTATGTTTTTAGAAATGTTTACAAATTTATTTAAAATTAAACGTTGAAATGTCTTGTGTCAATAAGTTCTCAACCCCTTTGTTATGGGAAGCCTAAATACATTCAGGAGTAAAAATGTGCTTAACAAGTCACATATACTAAATATAAACGCATACATGCAACAATTTCAAATGAGTAAATTCAAATAAATGAATTAGGCCCTAATCTATGGATTTCACATGAATTGGAATAGAGATGGTCACAGATACCTTAAAAAGCATGCCAGTTGCACGCACCCTCAAAACATTTGTGGCGTTGTGTGACAAAACAGCACATTTTAGTGTGGCCTTTTATTGTCCCCAGCACAAGGTGCACCTGTGTTATGATCATGTTTAATCATCTTCTTGATATGTCACACCTGTCAGGTGAATGGATTATCTTGGCAAAGGAGAAATGGTCACTAACAGGTATGTAAACAAATTTGTGCACATCATTTGAGAGAAATAACCTTTTTTTACGTATGCATATTCCTAAGATCTTTTATTTCAGCTCAAGAAACATGGGACTAACACTTTACAGCACACAAGTACACTTTTATTAATTACACTTTGGATGATGTATCAATACACCCAGTCACTACAAAAATACAGGTGTCCTTCCTAACTTGCTGGAGAGGAAGGATACCGCTCAGGGATTTCACTGAAGCCAGTGGTGACTGTTCCTGACAGTTACTGAGTTTAATGGGTGTGATAGGAGAAAACTGAGGACGGATCAACATTGTAGTTACACCACCACAATATTAACCTAAACGACAGACTGAAAACAAAGAAGCTTGTAAAGAATACAAATATTCCAAAACATGCAATAAGGCAAAAGTAAAACTTAAATAAATGTGGCAAAGAAATTAACTTTATGTCCTGAATACAAAGCATTATCTTTGGGTCAAATCCAACACAACATCACTGAGTACCACTCTTCCCATTTTCAAGTATGGTGGTGGCTGCATCATGATATGGTTAAGTTTGTCATCGGAAAGGACTAGGAATTTTGTGGGGATAAACCCCCCCCCCCCCCCCCCGAATAGAACTATGCATACGCAGATCCTGGAGGAAAACCTGGTTCTGTCTGCTTTCCAACAGACACTGGCAGGCCAATTCACCTTTCAGCAGGACAATAACATAAAACACAAAGCCAAAATACACTTGAGTTGCTTACCAAGATGACATTGAATGATTCTAAGTGGCCTGGTTACAGTTTTGACTTAAATCTGCTTGAAAATCTATGGCAAGACTTAAAAATGCCTGCCTAGCAATGATCAACAACCAACTTGACAGAATTGTATAAATAATAAATGTGCAAATATTGTACGATCCAGGTATGCAAAGCTCTTAGAGACTTACCCAGAAAGACTTGTTGCTGTAATCGCTGCCAAAGATCCTTCTAACAAGAATTGCTTCAGGGTGAATACTTATGCAAATTAGATATTTCATTTGCAAACATTTCTAAAAACATGTTTTCACTTTGTCATTATGGGGTATTGTGTGTAGATGGGTAAGGAAAAAAATGGATTTAATACATTTTGAATTCGGGGTGTAACGCAACAAAATGTGGAGCAATATGAAGTCAAGGGGTATGAATACTTTCTGAAGGCACTGTAACAAAAATATAAACTTGTCATTGTTGAAAAATAAATTATGACATTCTCATATACTTTCTTATGAATGTTGTGTATGGGTTATGAATGTGTAATGAGGTAACCTTCAACATAAACCACTTACAGCACTTTTCAATTCCCTTCCTGATTCTACATGCACAGTTCCCTCAACATTATCTAATTGTATCTTGGGGTAGAAATTGCTCTTAATAGATCTAGGATCAGGTAACCCAACTCCAATCCCTTACTTCATCCATCAGGTGAATTAAAAAAGACCAGACCCTATATCAGTTAGAAGCAACGTCCACCTACCCCCTAGGGCAGGGGTGTCAAACTCATTCCATGGAGGGCCAAGTGTCTGCTGGTTTAAGACCTAGACAACCAGATGAGGTGAGTTCCTTACCAATTAGTGACCTTAATTAATCAATCAGGTACAAGGGAGGAGTGAAAACGCACAGACACTCGGCCCCCTCCGTGGAATAAGTGCGATACGTGCCCTAAGGCAACACCTTCTCACAACATTGTCTAAGCATTTTCTATGGCCGATGCCTCACTCGTTGTGGACATCTTGACTGTGTTCTCAATGGCTGAGACAGAGGTGGAAGCCATCATTGACTCTATGGCTGAGTTGGAAGACATCATTAACTTCTTGACGCTGCTATCCATGGAGGAGGAATTGGACTTCTTCACCGTTTGGATGGTCTTCTTCCTCTTGACGTGGAGGATCTCCATTGCGTCTAGATTGACTCCCGACTGCTGGAACTCTTTGCTGGTCTCAACAGGTTCTGACAGCTGCTGCTGCTCCTCCATCTGCTGCTGGTGGATGAAGAGAGAGATTGGACATATTTACACCTTCCATATTAGTTTTGTGTATGACCAGACTCCTTGCAGATATAAATGTGTTAGATCTGTCATTCTCATTGATAAGTGGAGATCAAATCCTAAAATCTAATTGTATTTGTCATATGCTTCGTAAACAACAGGTAGATCTGTGAACCTTCCCAACAATGAAGAGAAGAAAAAAAGGAGAAATAATAGAAGAATAATAACAAAAAGGAATCAATACACAATGAGTACTGATAACGTGGCTATATACACAGGGCACCACTACGGAGTCCATGTGCAGAGAGCTTGGGGGTAGAAGCTGTTCAGGGTCCTGTTGGTTCCAGACTTGGTGCATCGTTACCGCTTCCCGTGCATTTGCAGAGAAAACAGTCTGACTTGGGTAGCTGGAGTCTTTGACAATATTTTGTGCCTTCCACTGAAACAGGATGCACCTGAACTCAGTTTCAAGTCTCATAGCAAAGAGTCTGAATACTTATGTAAATAAGTTATCCGTTTTTGATTTGTAATACATTTGCAAAAATGTATAAAACCTGTTTTCACGTCATTATGGGATATTGTATGTAGATTGATTCCATATTGCAATAGCATTTTCATTTTTAACAATTGGCACGAACAGGATTCACCTTTGAGAGAGACTTGGTGGGAAGGAGAATCGGTAGGTGAACAGCCTAAAATAAAAAAAAGCTAGTTTCTTACCAATACCTCCTGTATTAAGGGCCATCTACCCTTTCTGTATCTGTAGGAGAGTGAAGTTTCAATTTGTTTATGTGATTGTTGGTGAGAGGGGTACCCTGAAATAGAGGCCGGACAACATAAGAATGCAGACTATTGGTAGTAGTTTTGAATTTGGGGGAAGGACTGTGACATATCCGGAATGTCTAGCATGGGGGCCTACGGCATTACGGTCGGGTTGTATCATCGTATGGTCTGAGGTGGGATTTCAGTATACAGAGTCTCACCAGAACGTTGTTCGGAGGGTTGTTCAACGCAGACGGGTCATATTAGGTGATCGATTCGGGTGCGTCCCTAACAGAGAATAGACGTGCAGTTGTGCCATGTTCGCCGCAAAGACAAGGGAAGGGGAAGGGAATACTGGAGTGGGCACTTGCATTTAATATAGGTGAAAACAATGACTGTGTGCTGGCTTTCATGGGCGAGAGCTGTATTTCATGAAACTATCCACAGGTGAATGTATACACTGTTCAAAAGTTTGGGGTTACTTTCTTTCTTTTTGAAAGAAAAGCACATTTTGTTGTCCATTAAAATAACATCAAATTGATCAGAAATACAGTGTAGACATTGTTAATGTTATAAATGACTATTGTAGCTGGAAACAGCTGTTTTTAATGGAATAGCTAGGCGCACAGAGGCCCATTATCAGCAACCATCACTCCTGTGTTCCAATGGCACGTTGTGTTAGCTAATCCAAGTTTATAATTTTAAAAGGCTAATTGGTCATTAGAAAACCATTTTGCAATTATGTTCGCACAGCTGAAAACTGTTGTCCTGATTAAAGAAGCAATAAAACTGGCCTTCTTTAAACTAGTTGAGTATCTGGTACATCAGCATTTGTGAGTTACAGGCTTACAAAATGGACAGAAACAAATAACTTTCTTCTGAAACTCGTCAGTCTATTCTTGTTCTGAGAAATGAAGGCTATTCCATGCGAGAAATTGCCCAGAAACTGAAGATCTCAACGCTGTGTACTACTCCCTTCACAGAACAGCGCAAACTGGCTCTAACCAGAATAGAAAGAGGAGTGGGAGGCCCCGGTGCACAATTGAGCAATAGGACAAGTACATTAGTGTCTAGTTTGAGAAACAGATGCCTCACAAGTCCTCAACTGGCAGCTTCATTAAATAGTACCCGCAAAACACCAGTCTCAACGTCAACATTGAAGAGGCAACTCCGGGATGCTGGCCTTCTAGGCAGAGTTGCAAAGAAAAAGCCAAATCTCAGACTGGCCAATAAAAATAAAAGATTAAGATGGGCAGAAGAACACAAGACACTGGACAGAGGAACTTGAAACTTCTCTTGAGCTTTTTCTCAATTTCTTATTGCAAAGAGGTTGCAATAGCATTTTTTAAAACAATATACATAAAAGCTGTATTTCGCTCTCTCACCATCATCATCATGTGTTGGTACTGGGCAATGGCCTCCTCAGTGCTCACGCTCTCCGTCAGGCCCAGTTCTGCAGCCCGCCGGGCCATCTCCACCTTATGGGAGCCAGGGGGGGTCCAGCCCACACCCCTGATCCAGTTCAGATCTGACTTGTAGTTCACCTGCAACAGATCGCGTTGGGGGGGGGGGCACAAGTCGATATTAGGAAGGTAATCCTAATGTTTTGTACACACAGTGCATATCTTGTACCAGTCAAAAGGGTTTTTCTTGAATTTGACCATTTTCTACATTGTAGAATAATAGTGAAGACATCAAAACTATGAACTAACTCATATGAAATCATGTAGTAACCAAAAAAAAGTGTTCAACAAATCTAAATATATTTTACATTTTAGATTCTTCTAAGTTGCCACCCTTTGCCTTGATGACAGCTGTGCACACTCTTGGCATTCTCTCAACCAGCTTCATGAGGTAGTCACCTAGAATGCATTTCAAGTAATTTGTGGAATTTCTTTCCTTCTTAATGCGTTTGAGCCAATCAGTTCTGTTGTGACAAGGTAGGGGTGGTATAAAGAAGATAACACTATTTGGTAAAAGACCAAGTCCATATTATGGCAAGAACAGCTCAAATAAGCAAAGAGAAATGACAGTCCATCATTACTTTAAACATGAAGGTCAGTCAATCCGGAAATTTCAAGAACGTTGAAAGTTTCTTCAACTGCAGTCGCAAAACCATCAAGCGCTATGATGAAACTGGCTCTCATGAGGACCGCCACAGGAAAGGAAGACCCAGAGTTATCTCTGCTGTAGAGGATATGTTCATTAGAGTTAACCTTACCTCAGATTGCAGCCCAAATAAATGCTTAACAGAGTTCAAGTAACAGACACATCTCAACATCAACTGTCCAGAGGAGACTGCATGAATCAGGCATTCATGGTCGAATTACAGCAAATAAACCACTACTAAAGGACACCAATAAGAATATGAAACTTGCTTGGGCCAAGAAACACGAGCAGTGGACATTAGACCAGTGGAAATCTGTTCTTTGGTCTGATGAGTCCAAATATGAGATTTTTGGTTCCAACCGTTGTGTCTTGTGAGACACAGTAGGCGAACGGATGATCTCTGCATGTGTGATTCCCACTGTGAAGCATGGAGGAGGTGGTGTGAAGGTGTGGGTGTGGGTGTGCTTTGCTGGTGACACTGTCTGTGATTTATTTACAATTCAAGGCACATTTAACCAGCATGGCTACCACAGCATTCTGCAGCGGTACGCCATCCCATATGGTTTGCACTTAGTGAAACTATCATATGTTTTTCAACATGACAATGACCCAACACACCTCCAGGCTGTGTAAGGGCTATTTGACCAAGAAGGAGAGTGATGGAGTGCTGCATCAGATGACCTGGCCTCCACAATCACCCGACCTCAACCCAATTGAGATGGTTTGGGATGAGTTGGACCGCAGAGTGAAGGAAAAGCAGCCAACAAGTGCTCAGCATATGTGGGAACTCCTTCAAGACTGTTGGGAAAGCATTCCAGGTGAAGCTTGTTGAGAGAATACCAAGAGTGTGCAAAGCTGTCATCAAGGCAAAGGGTGGCTACTTTGAAGAATCTAACATTAAAATATATTTTGATTTGTTTAACACTTTTTTGATTACTACATGATTCCATGTGTTATTTCATAGTTTTGATGTCTTCACTATTATATTCTCTGCACTGGAATCCCAGTAAATTGAGTATACCTTAAACTCTAAATATTTTCTACAATTTACAATGGGTACCCCCCCACAGACACACAAACACATTCATGCACGAGCACACACACACACTCACGTCACTCTGCAGCTTGTAGGCCTGCTTGGCGTGTTGGACGTTGAGCTGCTGGGGGTCAAAGGTGTAGTCATGGAGCCTCTGGTGATAGGTCTGGTTGCTGGCCAGAGCTTGGCTCTTCTTGGCCTGCTGGAACACAGGCTGGTTGGCATGCATCTTGAACTGGGAGCGCGTCTCTTGAGCCTGCCTCTTGTACCCCAGGCAGCTCTGGAGCTTGCTGGCTGCCAGGGAGTGCACCATCTTTGGGTCATCTTCGACACTGAGCAGCCCCACCTGCTGACCCTTCTCCTTCACAAAGGCTTCCTTGTAGCGGAACTGAGGGTGCAAAGACAGGAGCATTTTAGAGAATCGCCCAATTCCACTTGGCTCTACACTTGGCTCTCACGATCCTGACCGGTCTATTGTTTCAGCCCATCAACTGATGTGGAAAACGGTAAGCCGGTTTTTCATTTCCAAAAAGTCACAGAAGATGAGGTCTTATCTGCACCATCTGTTATAGATTAGAAGAAATCATTAGGCGCTGACAATCTGGATCCATATTTACTCAAATGCGGGGCACCTATAATTGCTAGTGCAGTGACGCATATCTTCAATCAAACATTAGCCGTAGGAAAGATTCCTAAATCTTGGAAAACAGCTTTTGTTTTACCACTCCTCAAGGGAGGTGATGGTAGTGAATTGGATTATTATCGGCCCATCTCTAAGCTCTCCTGTTTGGCTAAATTTTAGAGTCATTGGTGCTACAATGACTACAATAATTTTTAACTGTTAAAAATACTCTTTCTAGCAATCAATCTGGCTTCAGACCTAAACACAGTACCACTATGGCCACTGTACGTGTTGTAAATTATATTACAAACGCCCTAGATAATACAAAGTACTGTGCCGCCTTGTTCATAGATTTGTCTAAAGCTTTTGACACTGTAGACCATGTGATACTTTTGGGTAAGCTGTCGTCAATAGGACTGGGATCGGATGCCTGTTGTTGGTTTCATGACTATCTAAAGGATAGAGGTCGGGCTGTTTGAGTCGATGACATCCAGTCGGAGCCATTGGAGTTGGTTAAAGGGGTCCTACAAGGTTCTATACTTGGTCCATTACTGTTCACTCTCCACATAAACAATAATGGTGATGAGGTAAGAACGTGTAAAATACAAGTCGCAAGTTTACATACGTTTAGGATGGAGTCATTAAAACTTGTTTTTCAACCACTCCACAACTTTCTTGTTAACAAACTATAGTTTTGGCAAGTTGGTTAGGACATCTACTTTGTGCATGACACAAGTCATTTTTTCCAAAAATTGTTTATAGACAGATTTCTTCACGTATAATTCACTGTATCACCATTCCAGTGGGTCAGAAGTTTACATACACTAAGTTGACTGTGCCTTTAAACAGCTTGGGAAAATGACGGAAAATGATGTCATGGCTTTAGAAGCTTCTGATAGGCTAGTTGACATCATTTGAGTTAATTGGAGGTGTACCTGTGGATGTATTTCAAGGCCTACCTTCAAACTCAGTGCCTCTTTGCATGAGTCATGGGAAAATCAAAACATCATGGGAAAAATCAAAAGAAATCAGCAAAGACATCAATAAAAATCTGAAGACCCCCACAAGTTTAGTTCATCCATGGGAGCAATTTCCAAACGCCTGAAGGTACCACGTTCATCTGTACAAACAATAGTACGCAAGTATAAACACCATGGGACCACGCAGCTGTCATAGCGCTCAGGAAGGAGACGCGATCTGTCTCCTAGAGATGAACGTACTTTGGTGCGAAAAGTGCAAATCAATCCAGAACAACAGCAAAGGACCTTGTGAAGATGCTGTAGGAAATCGGTGAAAAGTATCAATATCCACAGTAAAACAAGTCCTATATCAACATAACCTGAAAGGCCGTTCAGCAAGGAAGAAGCCACTGCTCCAAAAACGCCATAAAAAAGCCAGACTATGGTTTGGGGACAAATCATACTTTTTGTAGAAATGTCCTCTGGTCTGAAGAAACAAAAATCAAACTATTTGGCCATAATGACCATTGTTATGTTTGGAGGAAAAAGGGGGAGGTTTACAAGCCGAAGAACACCATCCCAACCGTGAAGCACGGGGGTGGCAGCATCATGTTGTGGGGATGCTTTGCTGCAGGAGGCACTGGTGCACTTCACAAAATAGATGGCGTTATGAGGAATGAAAATTATGTGGATATATTGAAGCAACATCTCAAGACATCAGTCAGGAATCTAAAGCTTGGTTGCAAATGGGCCTTCCAAATGGACAATGACCCCAAGCATACTTCCAAAGCTGTGGCAAAATGGCTTAAGGACAACAAAGTCAAGGTATTGGAGTGGCCATCACAAAGCCCTGACCTCAATCCCATAGACAATTTGTGGGCAGAACTGAAAAAGCATGTGCAAGCAAGGAGGACTACAAACCTGACTCAGTTACACCAGCTCTGTCGGGAGGAATGGGCCAAAATTCACCCAACTTATTGTGGGAAGCTTATTGTCGGGACTAGGCTACAGTACTAAGATCATAACATTTTCACACCCTAATTACAGTCTAACCAATACCCAAACTGAGATTCAGTGAGAAAAAAAATATCATTGATTTATCAAGACCAGTCCCCATACTTGTTTCAGAGCAGCGCAGCAGAGATCACTTGCTAATATTCAGTCAACACATATATCTTAAGAATATCATGGAATACAATTGAACATTTTAGTTTCTCATAGAATAAAAACCTTTGTGTAACAACAGCTTTAGTAAGTAATACTGACGAGTTAGTAACAAAATAATAAGTGTATTTTTCCGGGTGTGAGCGTGCAGGACAGAAGAATAGCAATTCTTACCTATATTCAATTACCTTCTTCATCATTCGATTAATTGAAATAAAAATGTTGAAGTTGTGCAGAATTATCTGTTTCTATTTGTTTCACGTTGCCCATTCATTGTCAGTTAGACACATTAGCACCTTGGGACCCAAAAGCATAACCAGTGCTCTAACTCCCCCTTGGGCTGGTCTGGTGCAATGAAGCAGTGCGCCAGGGTACCGTACTAAAACACAAATGACCTATTTAATGAATTATTAAGTCCCGCAGTATAATCTCAAAACTTTTAGTTGAGCAACCACTGTACCTCAGCTCTTTAGCTAGCTCTCAGTCTCATTGACCACCAAATGTTGCTAATGCTAGCTCGCCACTAAACTTGTTTTCTAGCTAGCTAAGTTAGCCATGTTATTAATACAACTGTCTGTTGTCAACATCAGGATACAATTTGAGAGTTGAGTGCCTAGTCACACCACAAACACAATTTACACAAGAGTTTCCTGATTAGCAAGGGGTAGTCTGTGTTTATTTTCAATGTGTGTTGAAAACACATTTATGATCATTGTGAGGGCCTTTCGCCAGTGGTTAGAAGGTGAAATTGGGCTTCCTGGGAAAATGTTGTCCAAGGTTGCAACAGTAACCAAGAGGGGCGGGGCTTAGCAAAGGGTAAATTGCCACACTGCCTGTTGCACACAACAAGCTTCCATTCCTGGTGTCACAAGGGGATATACGGCTGACTTGAGAGATGGGTGAGAGAAGTTGAATGTGATCTTTACGACAGAATGTTACAATAAGGTGAAATCAAACATTTTTTAACCAAGTCAGACTTCTTAAAATCAACAAATTGGTGTAACGTCCAAGGTAAGACAAAAACCTTCCTCAATAAAGCAGCTATTAGCAAAATCAGTGCTAGTAAGTAAAATACAAGTGTAAGTGCAAGAAAGACAATTAAAACAGCAATGTGTTAGTATTTTTCGTAGCTTTTTTCTCGTGTAAACTAAACTTACATCACTGGCGATATTCGTGGAAGCCTTGGCCGTCTGGAAGGGAATAGCATCCAGCCTCAAGTCGTAGCCTGCCGACCTCATCTCATCCCCAGACGCTTTATAGGCTTTCTGCAGAGGCCGGGACAAAGAGATAGACAGGCATGGTTACTAAATCAGGATAGTTTGTGTGTTTCACTATGGACTGTTCATACACAGTAGGTGATGCATGAAGATCTGGGTGGGTTACCCCCACTGTTTTAGCACATGGTTCATTACATTTTCATTCTTGTGGCATGGAAATGTGTATTTAGGCTTACTCTGGTGTTTTGGTCTGGTACTTATGTAAAGTACACTGTCTATAACAAAGTCGATAACAGTACTTGTCTGGTACAAAATGGCACATTGCCAATCATGCATCCCTACAAACTGAGGAGTAATTATTGGGCATTGCATACGGAAAGTATTCTGACCCCTTCCTTTTATCCGCTCATCAATCTACACACAATACCCCACAATGAAAAAGTGAAAACAGGTTTAGAAATTGTTGCAAATGTTTTCAAGTGTATGTATTCAGACCCTTTGCTATAGGACTCGAAATTGAGCTCAGGTGCATCATGTTTCCCATTGATAATCCTTGAGATGTTTCTGCAATTTGATTGGAGTCCAGCTGTGGTAAATTCAAGTGATTGGACATGATTTGGAAAGGCATATACCGGTCTTTATTGTTTACTCCATGTGTAACTCTGTGTTGTTGTCTGTTCACACTGCCATGCTTTATCTCGGCCAGGTTGCAGTTGCAAATGAGAACTTGTTCTAAACTAGACTACCTGGTTAAATAAAGGTGAAAAATATACAGTGCCTTGCGAAAGTATTCGGCCCCCTTGAACTTTGCGACCTTTTGCCACATTTCAGGCTTCAAACATAAAGATATGTTATACAGTGTATACAGTGCCTTCAGAAAGTACTCACACCCCTTGACTTTTTCAACATTTTGTTGTTACAACCTGAATTTAAAATGAATTACATTTAAGGAAAGAAATATCACTGGCCTACACCACAATACCACATTTTAGAAATGATTTACAATTTAATAAAAAATGAAAAACTGGCATGTCTTGATTCAATAAGTATTCAACCCCTCTGTTACGTCAAGTAAGTTTAGGAGTTAAAATGTGTTTAACAAGCCAAATCAAATCAAATGTTATTTGTCACGTGATGAATACAACCTTACAGTGAAATGCTAACTTACAAGCCCTTAACCAACAATGCAGTTTTAAGGAAATACCCCCAAGCAGGTAAGAGATAAGAATAACAAGTAATGAAAGAGCAGCAGTAATACTATCGATGGAGTAGCTGTAAAACCTTTTGAGGATCTGAGGACCCCTGAGGGAGAGGTTGTTGTCCTTGCACCACAGGGTCAGGTCTCTGACCTCCTCCCTATAGGCTGTCTCATTGTTGTCGGTGATCAGGCCTATCACTGTTGTGTCATCGGAAAATGTAATGATGGTGTTGGAGTCGTGCCTGGCAATGCAGTCATGAGTGAACAGGGAGTACAAGAGGGGACTAAGCACGCACTCCTGAGGGGCCCCAGTGTTGAGGATCAGCGTGGCAGATGTGTTGTTACCTACCCTTCCCACCTGGGAGCTGCCCGTCAGGAAGTCCAGGATCCAGTCGCAGAGGGAGGTGTTTAGTCCCTGAGTCCTTAGCTTATTGACAAGCTTTGAGGTCACTATGGTGTTGAACGCTGAGCTGTAGTCAGTGAATAGCATTCTCATATAGGCGTTCCTTTTGTCCAGGTGTGAAAGGGCAGCGTGAAGTGCAATAGAGATTGCGTCATCTGTGGATCTGTTGGGGAAGTATGCAAATTGGAGTGGGTCTAGGGTTTCTGGGATAATGGTGTTGATGTGAGCCATGACCAGCCTTTCAAAGCATTTCATGGCTACAGACGTGAGTGCTACGGGTCAGTAGTCATTTAGGCAGGCTACCTTAGTGCTCTTGGGCACAGGGACTATGTTGGTCTGCTTAAAACATGTTGGTATTACGGACAGGGAGAGGTTGAAAATGTCAGTGAAGACACCTGCCAGTTGGTCAGCACATGTTTGGAGTACACGTCCTGGTAATCCGTCTGGCCCTGCGGCCTTGTGAATGTTGACCTGTTTAAAGGTTTTACTCATGTCGGCTGCAGAGTGCGTGATCAAACAGTCGTCTGAAACAGCTGATGCTCTCATGCATGTTTCAGTGTTACTTGCCTCGAAGCGAGCATAGAAGTTATTTAGCTCGTCTGGTAGGCTTGTCTTACTGGGGAGCTCTCGTCTGTGCTTCCCTTTGTAGTCTAATAGTTTGCAAGCCCTGCCACATCCGACGAGCATTGGAGCCGGTGTAGCATGCTTCGATCTTGGTTCTGTATTGAAGCTTTTCCTGTTTGATGGTTCGTCGGAGGGCAGAATGTGATTTCTTATAGGCTTTCGGGTTAGAATCCCGCTCCTTGAAAGCAGCAGCTCTACCCTTTAGCTCAGTTCGAATGTTGCCTGTAATTCATGGCTTCTGGTTGGGGTTTGTACGTACAGTCACTGTGGGGATGACGTTATCGATGCACTTTTTGATGAAGCCAGTGACTGATGTGGTGTACTCCTCAATGCCATCGGAAGAATCCTGGAACATATTCCAGTCTGTGCTAACAAAACAGTCCTGTAGCTTAGCATCTGCTTCATCTGACCACTTTTTTTATAGACCGAGTCATTGGTGCTTCCTGCTTTAATTTTTGCTTGTAAGCAGGAATCATGGAGATGGAATTATGGTCAGATTTGCCAAATGGAGGGTGAGGGAGAGCGTTGTATGGGTCTCTGTGTGTGGAGTAAAGGTAGTCTCGAGTTTTTCCCTCTGGTTGCACATTTAATACGCAATAGAAATGAGGTCAAACGGATTTAAGTTTCCCTGTATTAAAGTCCCCGGCCACAAGGAGCGCCGCCTCTGGATAAGCATTTTCCTGTTTGCTTATGGCGGTGTATAGCTCATTGAGTGCGGTTTTAGTGCCAGCATCGGTCTGTGGTGGTATGTAGACAGCTATGAAAAATACAGATGAACTCTAGGTAGATAGAGTATCTCATGATAAGCTGTAGACCACACTACCTCAGGCGAGCAAAAGCTTGAGACTTCCTTAGATAACCTGCACCAGCTGTTGTTAACAAATATACATAGGCCCCCGCCCCGTGTCTTACCAGAGGCTGCTGTTTTATCCTGCCGATAGAGTGTATAACCCACCAGCTGTATGTTATTAATTTCGGCATTCAGCCACGACTATGTGAAACATAAGATATTACAGTTTTTAATGTCCCGTTGGTAGGATATACATGCTTTCAGTTCGTCCCATTTATATTCCAGCGATTGAACGTTGGCTAACAGTACGGATGGCAAAGGCAGATTAACCACTCGTCACCTGATCCTCACAAGGATCTCTTTTCGCAAAATCTCTGTTTCTTTCTCCAGCGAATGACGGGGATGAGGGCCTGTTCAGGTGTTCGGAGTATATCCTTCCCGTCTGACTCACTAAAGAAAAATGATTAGTCCAATTCGAGGTGAGTAATCGCTTCTGATGTCCAGGAGCTCTTTTCGGTCATAAGAGACGGTAGCAGCAACATTATGTACAAGTTACAAGCGATGCGAATAAATAAACAAAATAGCACAGTTGGTTAAGAGCCAATGAAACGGCAGCCATCCTCTCTGGCGCCATCTTCATTTTAACATAATAAGTTGAATGGACTCAGTCTGTGTGCAATAATAGTGTTTAACATTATTTTTAAATTACTACCTCATCTCTGTACCCCACAAATACAATTATCTGTAATGTCCCTCAGCCGAGCAGTGAATTTTAAACACAGATTCAACCATAAAGACCAGGGAGGTTTACTAATGCCTCGCAAAGAATGGTACCTATTGGTAGATGCGTAAAAAAAAGAAAAAGCAGAAACTTGAATATCCCTTTGAGCATCGTGAAGTTATTAATTACACTCTGGATGGTGTATCAATTCACCCAGTCACTACAAAGATACAGGCATCCTTCCTAACTCAGTTGCAGAGGAGAAAGGGAACTGTTTGAGGATTTCAAAATGAGGCCAATGGTGACTTTAAAATAGTTACACAGTTTAATGGCTGTGATAGGAGAAACCTGACGATGGATCAACAACATTGTAGTTACTTCACAATACTAACTTAACTATAATATAATATAGAACTATAACTAACATAAACGAAGGGAAAAGAAGGAAGCCTGTACAGAACAAAAAATATTCCAAAACATGCATCATGTTTGCAAGTCACAAAAGTAATATTGCAAAAACACTATTTTTTTAAAAAAATAGTTATGTTCGGGGCAAATCCAATACAACACATTACTGATTACCACTCTCCATATTTTCAAGTATAATGGTGGCTGCATCATGTTATGGGTATGCTTGTAATTGTTAAGGACTAGGGAGTTTTTCAGGATGAAAAATAAACAGACTGGAGCTAAGCATAACCAAAATCCTAGCCTCATGTTTTAGTCTACTTTCCTCCAAACACTGGGAGATGAATTCACTTTTCTGCAGGAGAATAACCTAAAACACAGGGCCAAATCTACTCTGGAGTTGCTTACCAAGAACACAGTGAATGTTCCTGAGTGGCTGAGTTACAGATTTGACTTAAATCTAGAGTTACCAGCCTCAGGAATTGCAGCCCAAATAAATGCTTCACAGAGTTCAAGTAACAGACACATGTTCAGAGAAGACTGCGTGAATCAGGCCTTCATGGTCGAATTGCTTCAAAGAAACCCCTACAAAGGGACACCAATAAGAAGAGACTTGCTTGGGCCAACAAACACGGGCAATGGACATTAGACCGGTGGTAATCTGTCCTTTGGTCTGGAGTCCAAATATGAGATTTTTGGTTCCAGGCCTGTGTCTTTAGGAGACGCAGAGTAGGGGAACGAGTGATCTCCGCATATATGGTTACCACTGTGAAGCATAGGGGAGGAGGTGTGATGGTGTGGGGGTGCTTTGCTGATGATACTGTCTGTGATTTATTTAGAATTCAAGACACACTTAACCAGCATTCTGCAGCGATACGCCATCCCATATGGTTTGCGCTTAGTGGGACTATCATTTGTGTTTCAACAGGACAATGACCCAACACACCTCCAGGCTGTGTAAGGGCTGTTTGACCAAGAAGGAGAGTGATGGAGTGCTGCATCAGATGACCTGGCCTCCACAATCACCTGCCCTCAGCCCAATTGAGATGGTTTGGGATGAGTTGGACCACAGAGGGAAGGAAAAGCAGCCAACACGTGCTCAGCATACAGTATGTGGGAACTCCTTAATGACTGTTGGAATATTTTGAGAGAATGCCAAGAGTGTGCAAAGCTGTCATCAAGGCAACGGGTGGCTTGAAGATTTGAAGATTCTAAAATCTAAAATACATTTTGATTTGTTTAATGCTTTTTTGGTTACTACATGATTCCAAAGTGTGGCCCATGGCTCTTTACCATCATGTAAGGTTGCACCCTCCCAGGCCTCACCATCTCACTGTAATTTGCATTTTAATTTTGCCTTATAGAAGAAGAGGAATAATAATATTAATTAAAGCTGCAGGTAGCGTTGCCAGGGTTCAGCTGTGTGCTCACTGTGCCACCATCAGGACAAATTGGACACATTGCACTAGGATGAGCTAATTCTTTACTGTTTACAATGCTTGCCAAATATCAGAACTCCACATTGAACAAGTCATGCAATATTTTGCTTTTGAGCCATTTTCAATGATGTTGACTACTTTAAATGTCTTCCTTTCCAGGACCGCTGTACCGCTTGGCACCAAATTTGGTATATATCATCTATGTAGCCATGTCTTTAAACTGAACATTTTGCAGGACTCTAACTGAAACAGTATGGCTGCTATGAGCCAATGAGCTTGCATTAATGTGCGTTGGACAGGAAAAAACATTCATGCAGCCAAAATATACCATACTTTACAGGTTAGCTAGACTCATATCCCTGAGCATGTGTGCCAAATTCCATCACTCTGAGTCAAACAGATCAAGTGATATAAACATGCGCCCGTTACAGGCCCACAGTGTGAGGAGAGGAACCTATGTACACTTTTTTTTGGACACAGGGTGAGGGGCGTGACCTTTTAAATTTAGCATTTTTTTTGAATTTGCATGTGTTGTTTGCATGTATGTTCTCTTCACAGTGTTTGGAACATGTGTACCAAGTTATGTTACAATACTTAAATCTGTGACTGATTTATATGCATTAATGAGAATAAATATGTGCCCGTTATAGCACCACCGTGTGGTCAATCTCAATATGCTTGCATATGTTGAGTCTCACAGTGTTTGGATTTGTCTTGGATATTATGCATCTAAATATTTTGTTTGACATTTTCAGGCCCTGTACACACTCAGATTGACAACTTATGTACAACACATTTGACACAAGGTTGTGATGCAACTGATATTTTTGGTCTCTTACATTGCTAATCTGCTGGGCGTTGATCCTTGCTCTGATGAAGTCTGGGTCGTCGGCATGTAAGGTGTATTTGTGCATGGCGTCCGAGTCTCCAGACTTATACAGCCTCTGTGGTGAGAATAACATTGATAACAATTACACAGAATTTGCCTTTGAAGGGGTCACAGACATACATGGTTTTAAATACTATTGTAAATCTTTCAAATACTTATAGCGTTTGCTTTAGTCTGCCTGGAGTGCCAAATGGGTGGTGTTTGCTCTTTTGAGACTAGGCAAGCTCAATCAAGCTCAGCTGTATATTACATATTTCCCAAATAGTATTTGAAGCCTGGTCTGCTCAAATAGCAAGTTCCATTAGATTTAGTAGCCCTTCACAACAGGACACTGAAGATTTTACAAAATGAATAGGAGCTCATACCTCACTGCACTGGAGGTAGCTGTTCTTAGCATGAACAATGTCTGGAGAGTCCGCCACTTGGGTGAACTTCAGACTGTCTGGCAGTTGACGATATTTCTTCTGCAAGACCAATTCACATGAGGATCAGTCACACACACACACTCTCACTCTCTTATTTCTCAGGTAACACGGCCGCTAGTTGTGTACTTACATTACTGGTGAGTTCTCCGGCTTTCTTTGCCAACTCCATTTGAGGCGCACCCACACCATCCCAGGCCACGCCCTTCATGAAGTTCAGATCCGACTTGTACAGTTTCTAGAAAACAGACGCAGGGAGAGGGTTTCTATTTATACCCTCATATTTACTGACACTCTTATTTGAATATTGTTCTTTGTATTTCCTGAGAAAGACTTTGGTTGAGATGAAAATGTACTATGGTAAAAAATTATTCTATTTGATTGTATTCTCTTCTAGTCTATTCTAAACAATGTTGCACCCTGGGACATGATTTGTTAAATTAATTTGAGGGGAAAGGCCCTGCTCCAATATCCTAATACTTAATAGTATATTTCCCTTAATCATGTTCTCCCTCTCCCCTCCACCCTCCACTCTCCTCTTCCACCCACCCTTCTCCTCGCTGCCTCACCTCGCTCTGCAGGTTATAGGCCTTCTTGGCCCATTGGACTTTAATATCGTCAGGGAGGACAGTGTACGCATGGAGCCTCTTCCTGTAGTCCTGATCGCTGGCCAGAGCTTGGGCGTTCTTGGCTGTCACTAAATTGATCATATCTGGATTGAGGTGGTACTGGCCGCTGGTGGAAAGTGCGTCTTTGCGGTACTCCTGCTCACTCGTCAGCCGGCCCATCTGCATGCAGTGTAGCATGCGCGGGTCATCCAGAATGCTGCGGGCGCCGATGTGCTTGCCCTTATCCAGCAGGTGGTGGTGCTTGTATTGGACCTAGGTTGGTAGAAGGGAAAGAGAAGAGTGAACATTTCATTATTAACACATTATTATATTAACACATTTTTTTTGTTTATTTCCCAACACCCCATTGTATTGTTGTGCACCTCATATACCAAACCCCCCTTTTTTGCACTCAAACACTAAACCCCCCGTTTTGTCCTCAGAACAGCCTCAATTCATCTGGGCATGGACTCTACAAGGTCTGGACCATTCTACAAGGTGGACCATTCTTGATACATACAGGAAACTGTTGAGCGTGAAAAACCCAACAGCGTTGCATACCCCATTCAAATGCACATAAATCTTATGTCTTGCCCATTCACCCTCTGAATGGCACACATACACAATCCATGTCTCAATTGTCTCAAAGCTTAAAAAGCTTCTTTAACCTGTCTCCTCCCCTTCATCTACACTGATTGAAGTGGATTTAATAAGTGACATCAATAAGGGATCATAGCTTTTACCTGGATTCACCTGGTCAGTCTATGTCATGGGAAGAGCAGGTGTTCTTAATGTTTTATATACTCAGTGTGTCTTGCATGCAAATAGGTACTACTGTAGTGGCTAAGGTTCCCAGCTAAGGTTCCTTTTATTTTGTGTCTTTTCATTTACGGTTTTTGTTGGACAATTTTGTGCAGTTTTTGAGTTTCCTTTTTGCCATCATTATCATCCTGGAATCTGTTCAAATAACCTGGAAATAATCAATGCGTTCATTACTCAAACCTTGGAACAACTGTACCTGGGAATAATCAATGCGTTCATTACTCAAACCTTGGAACAACTGTACCTGGGAATAATCAATGCGTTCATTACTCAAACCTTGGAACAAATGTACCTGGAAATAATCAATGCCTTCATTACTCAAACCTTGGAACAACTGTACCTGGAAATAGTCAATGCGTTCATTACTCAAACCTTGGAACAAATGTACCTGGGAATAATTACAATCAAGAAATCTCAAGTTGTTTTATTGGAAGATTTGCATTAATTGGAAATGAGTTGGAACCCTACATCTATTTTGGTGTCTATTATACAACGGGTGGGTCTAATCCTGAATGCTGATTTGGTTAAAACTGCCTTCCAGCCGGTGTCTATTCCACAAGTTACCTCTGGCTAAAGCTATGATGTTAAAATGCCTATTTACTCTGTTCCATCTGACTGCGCAATCCACTAACTCATCAGCCCAGCCAGGCAATTTATAAAATTGATCTCCACTAAGAAAAGCATCTAGACATGATCTCACATTTCTTTTAGACAAAAAATGTAGTTTTCAACAGCTGAGATTCTACCGTTGTTATGGCTTCTGTTCTAATGTTCCAATTCGCCATTTCTATTAGACACCAAAATACAGGTAAGGGTGACGACTCATCTTCCAATAAAACAACTGTACATTTCTTGATTGCAATTATTAACATATTTATTACTCACTAAGTTCAGTTATGAACTCAGTTTCAAGGTTTGAGTAATGAACGCATTGATTATTTCCAGGTTATTTTAACAGATTCCAGGATGATAATGATGGCAAAAAGGAAACTCAAAAAGATACAAAATGATTCAACAAAAACAGCCAAAGGATAAGGAGAGATATGAAATGAAAGACACGGAAATGGTGCCATATTGCCAGCTATAAACTGGTTCTAGGTGTTAGTAACATGAATGGCCACCAGGTGGTACAATAACCTAAATAAAATGGGTTCAAAACATATTTATTTCTCCAGGTAATATTCTTTATATTTCTTACACAATTCTAGCACATTTTCTAATATTTAAAAATGGCTATTACAACTACTGTACTTTCAAAGAGTGCATTCATAAACGGAGTACTACTCACGTCGCTGGCTAAATCCATTGAGGTTTTGGCAGCCTGGAAGGGGATGTCCTGCATGGTCAGTTTGTAGCCCTGAGCCCTTAGAGTGTGCCATGACTCCCTGTACTTGGTCTGAAGAGGAAAACAAACCATCAGTAAGTCCAGGCCCTGGTTTGCCAGAGCCTTCATAAGCCTTAACGTAGACTGGATCAGTTATCATCTAATGTTACAATTGTTCATTGGAGATCCCATCATAAGGTGCGTCATTACACCTGAGCTGTTTGTCAAAATCAACTTACTATCTAGACTCTCTTTCTGATGGTATCTACATTCTGGAAAACGATTACACCTCGCTGCCCAAATCATGTCAGTTTCTGGCCCCATCACTGGCCCCATCAAAATAGAAATATGTGATGCTTTTAACTCTTAATATTTGAGAATTCTACCTTATGGTTTCTACGCAGACTGTAGACAGTGTGGAGCTCAACAGACACTAGGGATCCTTTGCTTTCCTTTAATCAGTTTACAGACAAGGACATGCTTCATTCTTTGCTTACTATAGAAGTTAAGTCCACAGGTTGACCAGTTAGATCCTGGTCATCTAGTTGTGACAGTCCCTCTTATTGTCAAACACATAGCCCATATTTTCTTAGTAATATTTCTTTCTGGGATTATTCCTAAAGAAGGGAAAACAGTGCATGTTTTCCCTCTTCACATCTGCCCGATATCAACACTTTTGTGTTTGGCTAAAGCACTAGAGTTATTGATACATTCTCAAAGTCGCTCCTTCTTTAACAGAAACTGTATCCTAAATACAGTACATATCAATCTGGATTGAGACAAGGACATAGTACCATCTCAGCTGCATCCCTTGTTGTCAACGATATTGTATGCTCTCTTGATTAAAAAAAAAAACGCATTACACTGCCTTGTTTATAAACCTGTTAAAAGCTTTCGACACTATGGATCATTCATTGTTATTACAAAGCGGTCCACTGGCGGACTTGATAGAAATGCATGTGCTTGGTTAAAAAAAACGACCTAATGGATAGCTCTCAATTGCTGACTATGTCATCTCGCAATTCCTCAAAGTCACAAAAGGAGTTCCTTAAGGGTCTATGTTAGGGCCAGTACTATTCACACAGTATTTAAATTATATTGGTTCCATAGTAAATAACTAAGCTACACTTTTATGCTGATGACACTGGGCTGTACACTTCTGCCTCCTCTGTGAACCAGACTATAGCTGATGGCTTTTAACTTCGTACAAAAAACTCTTCTTGACCTTAAACTGGTACTGCATGCAGATAAAAAAGTAGGCCTATATAATATTCTCTAGAGCACAACTTTGACTGTACAGACTTACATATTTGCACGTTAAATGGAACACAAATTGAGCAAGTCCCATAATGTAAATACCTTGGCATTTGGAGTGATGACAAGTTGTAATTTCCAGCCCTTGACTATGGCAACATTATCTATATGAACCCAGCTGCCACTACTTTAAAAACCACTGGATGTTGTTTATCATAGTGCACTCTGCTACGAGTGACCAATTTTGCACACATCACTGTGATCTGTGGGCTGGCCGTCACTGGCAACACAGAGAACGCAACATTGCCTTCTATTCACTTACAAAGCTTTCATGCAGAAACAACCATTTTACCTTACGTCGCTCCTCCTACAGAAGTATGAAATACCTTACTTGCTCACAGGAATGGCTAACTTGAAATTCCTTTTTATTTACTTGCACTAGTGCCATTCAATCATTTTAGGGTTCTGGTAAATGGTTCTGGTAAAGACTAATGTACGTGTCTTTAATCATTATATTTGTATTTTGCATTTCTCATGATCCCACATTTATTGTTGTAATTGTATCACTAATTACTTTGTATTTCTTGCAGCAATTTTTTGTGAAGCAGGGCTCCCTTGCAAAAGAGACGTCAACGGGACTTCCTTGTGTAAATAAAGGTTCAATACAAAGATACAATAGCTGCGAAACCTTTTTAACAAACACTCTAGCTAAGACTTAGGCCAACTAATTTAGCATATCTGATTCAGATCGTTAAGGTCTTGTTGACAGGCAGCTAATTTGCAGAATCAGTTGTGTTAAATTAGGTTTGGACTGAAAACCCACAGGACGGTAGATCTCCAGGAAGAGGGTTGGGCAGCCCTGACCTACATGTTTCAAGCAGACCACCATAATCCCTGTGCCCAAGAATGCCAAGGTAACGTGTCTAAATGACTACCGCCCTGTAGCACTCACAGCTGTAGCCTTTAAATGACTTGAAAGGCTGGTCATCAACACCAACTATAGCTCAGTGTCCAACACCATAGTGCCCTCCAAGCTCATCACTAAGCTCAGGACCCTGGAACTGAACAACTCCCTCTGCAACTGTATCCTGGATTCCTGACGGGCTGCCCCCAGGTGGTGAGGGTAGACAACAACAGATCCGCTATGCTGACCCTCAACACTGGGACCCCTCAAGGGTGTTTGCTTATTCCCATTATGTACTCTCTGTTCACACATGACTACATGGCCGCGCATGACTACAACACCATCATTAAGTGTGTTGACAACACGATGGTGGTTGGCCTGATCACTGACGACAATGAGACAGCCTATAGGGAGGTCAGTGACCTGGCAGTGAGGTGCCAGGACAACAACCTCTACTCTCAACGTCAGCAAGACAAAGGAGCTGATTGTGGAAAAGGAGTGCCGAGCACGCGGGTTGAGAGCTTCCTCTTGCAAAGGAATTATCATGGTCCACACACACCAACACAGTCATGAAAAAGGCACGACAATGCCTCTTCCCCCTCAGGAGGCTGAAAATATTCGACAGATCCTCAAAAGGTTCTACAGATGCACCATTGCATCTCGTCTGGCTGCATCACCACTTGGTATGGCAACTGTTTGGCATCCAACCGCAAATAACTACAGAGGGTAGTGCTGTGTAGCTCAGTTTTTCGAGCATGGCACTTGCAGCACCAGGGTTATGGGTTCGATTCCTGAGGGGGACTGTAAGTCGCTCTACATAAGTGCGGCTGCTAAATGACTAAAATGTAGTGCGTACGGCCCAGTACATCACTGGGGCTTAGCTCCCTGCCATCCAGGACCTCTAGACCAGGCCTTACAAGTTGTCAAAGACAAAGACAGCCCCCTAAGTCATAGGCTGATATCTGTGCTACTGCGTACCAAGCACTACAGATACCAAGTCTGGAACCAACAGGACTCTAAACAGCTTCTAACCCCTAGCCATAAGACTGCTAAATAGTTAGTAGTGTAACTATTTAACTCAGACTGCATCACATATGCTGCTGCTACTGTTTATCATCAATCCTGTTGCCTAGTCATTTTATCCCTAACTACTGTTTAAGTACATATCTACCTCAATTACCTGGTACCCCTCCACATTGATTCAGTACTGGTACCCCAAGTACAGTGCATTCGGAAAGTATTCAGACCCCTTGACTTTTTCCACATTTTGTTACCTTACAGCCTTATTCTAAAATTGATTACATTTTTTGATGCAAGCTTGCTCTTGTTTGCTGCATGTAGGCCTAAAATACCACAGACCAAAGAACTGGTGGGGAGTTTGAAAGGAAAGAGTGTGATCACATTGAATGGTGATGATACATTGATAGACTAACTCATAATGTGTGCTCCGAGGAAGAAACAATGATATAATGGAACAACACCGGCCGAAAACGGCCACATTTTAGTTGAGATTATAATTCTCCAATGGCATTGATCATGGTATTGATCATGGTATTGATCCTGGTATTGATCATGGTATTGATCCTGGTATTGATCATGGTATTGATCATGGTATTGATCATGGTATTGATCCTGGTATTGATCATGGTATTTATTGATCATGGTATTGATCATGGTATTTATTGATCCTGGTATTGATCATGGTATTGATCCTGGTATTGATTATGGTATTGATCATGGCATTGATCCTCTTAAAAAATACATAAGCCAGATTGAAATATTTAAGGGCATGTCCAATGGTCCGCTCTGCCGTTGCTCTCTTGATGCACTGATGATGCACTGATGTTGCACACTGAATGTTGTCAGGCTGGCCTGATTGCATTTACACTGAGCTGAGATCGGAACACAAAGCCAGCTCGTCCACCTCCGGAGGTCCTCAGGAAAATCTGCATTGTTTGCATTTAGACCTGGCATTAACATGCGTTTCTTGTTATGCAAATTATTTTAATGCAAGGTGCAAATTGGGTCTTCTTCCGGAGGTGGTCAGGCTGCGTGTTTTAATCATCTACACCTGATTAAAAATGTGGGCACAATCAGAACATGGACAAGATCAGGACAAAAGTACACTTTGGAACCACGCTAATACAATGAATTGTATCCCGGACTTAGGCTAAGACAGATATACCTCGCTGAAGTTAGCCGCGTTGATCTTAGCCTGTGTTATCTCTGGTCTCTCCAATGTCATTGTGTAGTTATGCCTGTCATTCTCCCCTTTCATCTTGTACAGGCGCTGATGAGAAGAAAATGTTATAAAAAGGATGTTTTGAATGTCTGTTCAGGACTATGTGAAGATATGTCCCCTCAGTGTGACGATAAGTGGCACATCTCACCTCGTTGGTAAGCTTATTGCTGAGTTTGGCATGGACAATGTCTGGTGAGTCTGCGACAGATGTGTGCTTGAAGGAGCAGGGCTGCTGACGGTAGTTTTTCTGTTGGAGAGGAAAGAATGAAGAGGTTAACATTTTCACACCAGTATATTAGGTAGCACTATATAATAACACCTTGCAATGAAGCATGTATAACGGATAAGTAAATAGTTTATTCATGTTTTGTGTGACTAGTGTAATGTCTCACAAAAATATGGACCTTCTAGCAGTACCTGATGCTCGTTGCGGTCTTAAAATAGCCTAGAACATATCAATGATAAAGGAATGAGCACACAACACAGCATGGGTAGCCTTTTGCACTCGTAAAAGGTTGAAAATGACAGATTTGGGCACTGATTAGCACCTAAATTGGAATGCAGTGCCTGGCCAGTAACATGCTATAAATGATGTCAGGGCTCTGGCTCTGCACTTCACTTCACTTTGTTGTATGGGTTGTGACTGACAGCCGTTCTGAATATGAGCACCGCACACACCAAGAAGTTTCCCTCCTGGGAATTGGGCAACTTTTGCACAGTTTTTGTTGTCTGAGTGAGGGAAATGCTGTAAGAGTACTCAATATATTTTGAAAGATGAGACATTGATGATTATAATAGATACCACTAACTGTAATCATCATGTGCGCTCAGAGGAATTGAGCTAGAAATGCCAATGGTACAGATGTTGCTGTTTATATTCAGAACCACATTCCTGTAAAGATGAAATACTGTTGAAGTAATATGGCTACAGGTTCATCTGCCTCACCCTAAAACCCACTCTGGTGGGAAGCTGCAATAAACCACCAAGTGCTAACAGTCAGTGTCTGGATAACATGTGTGAAATGCTTGATAATGTATGTGGTATAAACAGAGGTATATTTTCTGGGTGATATAAATATTAACGGTCTTTCATCGAGCTGCCCACTCAGGAAAAAACTTCAGACTGTAACCAGTACCTGCAACCTGGATCAGGTTGTCAGTCAACCTACCAGGGTATTTACAAACAGCACAGGAATGAAATCATCAACATGTATTGATCACATCTTCACTAATGTTACAGAAATCATCTGGAAAGCAGTATCCAGAAAAATAGGATGTAGTGATCACAGTATAGTAGCCATATCTAGGAAAACCAAAGTTCCAAAGGCTGGGCCTAATATAGTGTATAAGAGGTCAGGCTGGGCCTAATATAGTGTATAAGAGGTCAGGCTGGGCCTAATATAGTGTATAAGAGGTCAGGCTGGGCCTAATATAGTGTATAAGAGGTCATACAGTAAGTTTTGTAGTGATTCATATGTTGATGATGTAAATAATATTTGTTGGTCTGAGGTGTGTAATGAAGAGCAACCAGAAGCTGTTCTTGACACATTTATGAAATTGCTTATTCCAGTTACTAATAAGCACTCACCCAGTAAGAAAAGGACTGTAAAAACTGTTAAATCCCTGTGGATTGATGAGGAATTGAAAACTTGTATGGATGAGAGGGATGAGGAAAAAGGAATGGCAAATAAGTCTGTCTGTACAACTGATTGACAAATGTATAGCGAATTGATAAATCATGTGACTAAACTGAATAAAAAGAAGAAACTACACTATGAAACAAAGATAAATGAAGTAAAGAATTATAGTAAAAAGCTTTAGAGCACCTTAAATTACATTTTGGGGGGGAAAGGAAAACAGCTCCAGCATTCATTGAATCAGATGGCTCATTCATCCCAAAACCAACTGATTTTGCCAAATACTTTCATTATTTTTTCATTGGCAAGATTAGCAAATTTAGGCATGACATGCCAGCAACAAACACTGACACTACACATCCAAGTATATCTGACCAAATTATGAAAGACAAGCAAAATTCTGTAAATTTAGTATGAAAGACGTGAACAAATTATTGTTGTCTATCAACAATGACAAGCCACCAGGGTCTGACAATTTAGATGGAATATTACTGAGGATAATGCCTGACCAATAAACCCGTTACCAACCCTTAATAAACTTATGGAAAAAATTGTTTGACCAGATACAATGCTATTTCACAGTAAACAAATTGACAACAAACATTCAGCATGATTATAGGGAAGGACACTCAACAAGCTTAGCACGTACACAAATGAAGAGAAATTGATGACAGTCTGCTGCAGGAAAAACATGTGTTTTATGGCTTTACACCCCCTGCTATATTGTGGATAAAGAGTTACCGTTCTAACAGAACACAGAGTGTGTTCTTCAATGGAAGCCTCTCCTTCATAATCCAGGTAGAATCAGGAATTACCCAGGGCAGCTGTCTAGGCCCCTTACTTTTTCAATCTTTACTAACAACATTCAGTAAAGCCAGTGTGTCTATGTATGCAGTTGACTCAACACTATACACGTCAGCTACGACAGCGAATGAAATGACTGCAACACTCAGAGCTGCAGTTCATTTCAGAGTGGGTGGCAAGGAATAAGTTAGTCCTAAATATTTCTAAAACTAAAAGCATTGTATTTGGGACAAATCATTCACTTAACCCTAAAACATCAATTAAATCTTGTAATAAATAATGTGGACATTGAGCAAGTTGAGGTGACTAAACTGCTTGGAGTAACCCTGGATTGTAAGCTGTCATGGTCAAAACATATTGATACAACAGTAGCTAAGATGAGGAGAAGTATGTCCATAATAAAGCTCTGCTTCTTAACACTATCAACAAGGCAGGTCCTACAGGCTCTAGTTTTGTCTCACATGGACTACTGTTCAGTTGTGTGGTCAGGTGCCACAAAAAAGGACTTTTGAAAAAAAAAATTGCAATTGGCTCAGCAAAGGGCAGCACGGCTGGCTCTTGGACGTACACCGAGAGCTAATGTTAATAATATGCATGTCAATCTCTCCTGGCTGAAGTGGAGGAGAGGTTGACTTCATCACTGCTTGGATTTATGAGAGGAGGTATTAAGATGTTGAATGCACCGAGCTGTCAGTTTGAATTACTGGTGTACAGCTCGGACAACCATGCATACCCCACAAGGCATGCCACCAGAGGTCTCTTCACAGTCCCCAAGTCCAGAACAGAATATGGGAGGCACGCAGTACTACATAGAGTCATGACTACATGGAACTCTATTCCACATCAAGTAACTGAAGCAAGCAGTCGAATCAGATTTAAAAAACAGATAAAAATACACCTTATGGAACAGCGGGGACTGTGAAGCAACACAAACATTGGCACAGACACATGCACACACACACACGATAACATATGTACTACACACACACGTACATATGGATTTTGTACTGTAGATATGTGGTAGTGGAGGAGTAGTGGCCTGAGGGCACACAGTGTGTTGTGGAATTTTTGCTGGACCTCAGGAAGAGTAATGGGGATCCATAATAAATACAAATACTGCATAAAGCAAGTCAAACACCAATGAGTCCAAATGTGCACTTCACATCTCCATATCATAAAACTCATGTCATATACCGTGGCAACGTTTATGATCACGATGTTTGATGTACAGTCACAAGATGACATGGCGTCATACCCTGGGTTGTTCTGAACAGAATCAGCCTGTTAGTCTATTGTGAATAAATGTTGCCGCAGGACACGCACCTGAATGCACTCATGACTCCTTTGTATGCGCACCAAAATTACAATCTGTTTCTCTGAATTGCCTTGTCAAAGCCTAACACTGTAGGATTGCATTTTATCATTTTGCTAGTCATATTGGCTATAGAACAAGCTTTTAAATGATGCCGACCTGAACAAGATTGCGATATATAATGGGCTGTGTTGGATTGCGTAAACAACAACAGTAATTGTGTGATGGTGGAGATCCAGTGTTGTGTTCCGAAACAAAACTACATGTGTGCTCTAGTTCCTGAACGGCACTAGGAGATAAAAAAAAGATTTAAAAAAGCACCTTACAGTTCAAGACTCTTCTTACGGTCATAGAAGTGCATTGAAATTACTTAGGAACCGCAAACATTCACTCAAACCATTGTAAGTAAATGTTTTGTCATATGTTGCACCTGCCCCACATTTTCAAATAATAATCTTATCATGTTACTAATCATTTCCCCATAATCTCCAAACGGTTCGCTTTCAATTGCTACCATGCTTTTGCACATGGTGTTCATATTTCTTCTGTAGGATAGAAATTGTAGAAATTGCAAATTTATAACAAAAAAAACATGAAATATAACATTGACATAAGTATTCAGACCCTTTACGCAGTACTTTTTTGAAGCACCTGTTGCAGCGATTACAGCCTCAAGTCTTCTTGGGTATGATGTTACAAGCTTGGCACGCCTTTACTGGGAAGTGTCGCTGCACAGCTATTTTCAGGTCTCTTCAGAGATGTTTAAGTGGGTTCAAATTCGGGCTCTATCGGGGCCACTCGAGGACTTTCAGAAACTTGTTCCTAAGAAACTCCTGCGTTGTCTTGGCTGTGTGCTTAGGGTTGTTGTCCTGTTGGAAGGTGAACCGTCGCCCTAGTCTGAGGTTCTGAGCACTCTGGAGCAGGTTTTCATCAACAGTCTCTCTGTTCTTTGCTCCATTCATCTCTCTCTTGATCCTGACTAGTCTCCCAGTCCATGCCACTGAAAAACATCCCCACAGCATGATGACCATCTGGTTTGGTCACCTCCCTGACCAAGGCCCTTCTCCCCCGATTGCTCATTTTGTCCGGGCGGGCAGCTCTAAGAAGAGTCTTGGTGGTTCCAAACTTCTTTCATTTAAGCATGATGGAGGCCACTGTGCTCTTGGGGACCTTCAATGCTGCATACATTTTTTGGTACCCTTCCCCAGATCTGTGCCTCGACATAATCCTGTCTCAGAACTCTACGGACAACTACTTTGACCTCATGGCTTGGTTTTTGCTCTGACATGCACTGTCAACTGTGGGACCTTAGAAAGACAGGTGTGTGCCTTTCCAAATAATTTCCAATCAATTGAATTTACCACAGGTGGACTCCAATCAAGTTGTAGAAACATCTCAAGCATGATCAATGGAAACAGGATGGACCTGAGCTCAATTTTGAGTCTCATAGCAAAGGGGCTGAATACTTATTTAAATAAGGTAGTTCACTTTTTTATTTTGAATAAATTTGCTAAAATTATAATTTTCGCTTTGTCATTATGGGGTATTATGAAAAGATTGAGCTATTTAATCCATTTTAGAATAAGGCTGGCACATAAATTTTTTTTGGAAAAGTCAAGGGGTCTGAATACTTTCCGAATGCATTGTAGGTCAATTCCCACAAGTTTATTTCCAAAAGACCATATCCACAAATTGTTCATATGTGTTTTTTTCATCAGAAATGAATGTTTACCTTGTGTGTGTAAAATATTAGTCCTCAGATTTTTTAAGATGTGTATTACAATGGGCTTTGTTAAAAAAACTATATATCCATTGTTTACGATGTATGTATCCTGCTGGAATGAAATGTTCATATCCTGTATATTGAGCATATACAGTACATTCATCACATCATAAATCTAGCCTCATGCTATAGTGTTTGGTTAGAGTTAGGCCTTGTCCCAAATGGCAACCAATTCCCTATATCGTGCCCAGAGCCACTGGGTTAACGTAGTTTCTCTGGAGAATACAGTCATTCCACCTTCAAAACACTAGCTTCCTTTCCTTATGCAGTGATCCATCTATAGTTATATACCGTATTTAGCCACTATTTATGAACTTTTTATAAAAATGCATCATAAAATAGCCTAACAATGGGGAAAAAGTAGTCTGCTCGAGGATACATTTACCCACTATTTATTGTTGAACTCAACGGGTTTTGTCTGGCAATAGCCTACACAAATGGGCTGAAATATACAAGGGAAATGAAATCCAACTTGAGACTCCCCTGGGGTCCTTTTGTGTGTGCAAACGTTTTCACCGTGGCCTATAGGTCTAGGTTGCGGGTCCGACTGTGTTCTATGCTCAGTATTGCAGATCCAGACGGTCTTTCCTGAGACGTTGTGCATTATATGTCCATGCAATGAAGGAGAATGAGAGGCTCAAGAGATGTTACAGAACATTCTTAAACAATAACATTCAATTTTATCTTTATTTAAGTTAAGAACAAATTCTTATTTTCAATGACAGCCTGTTCAGGCGCAGAACGACAGATTTTTACCTTGTCAGCTCAGGGGTTTGAACTTGAAACCTTCCGGTTACTAGTCTAACGCTCTAACTACTAGGCTACCCTGCCTCCCCAATGTCCAGCAATGCAATTACATTGAACGTTACAAATTGGGAAACTCCATTCGATTTGTATTATTATATTCCTATATTATTTACAAATCTCATGACATGACTATGAGATGTAGGGGAGTATATTTAACTGAGCCTGCTAGCTAACAAAATTTCAGCTAGACAGCCATTGTTGTGAAGTAAGCGAAATGATTTGAAATAACAACAGGTAGCTACAGTAGGTAAACGACTACAAAGTCATTTAAATGACAATAAATAAAGGTTAACTTGCATGTTTTCCTCTGTCCGGTGGCACCACAATGGGGCATTTGATTTGCGAACTCATCACATGATTAGTGTCTCCTCAACATCACAAAAAATAAAGTTCTCCCAGGTCAGTTTATAAAAAATAAAAATCATAGTAATGTTATACTATAAAAGTCTCAACTTATTTGGGTTGAAAATGTGTTTTTTAAAAGATGTTCCAAGGACCCCAATGCAAGTCACTGTATATGAAAAAACATATTGGCTTATAGAGCAGAAACTATGCTGGTTGCCGCAGTAACCAGTAGGTTGACCAGTTGACTCAGTAGGGTCTCTCTCTCTCTCGAAAGTATGCATGATGTCTTTTCATGGGGCTCTGAATAGTACGACGCGTTGCTGACCTTTTTACTCCACCCATCCCATTGGTGGCCCCAATGCAAATCACTATATATGGAATACACAATCATCACATGTGTGATTACTGCGCTACAGAAAACCCTCTAACCAAACAACAGGGCAGGGCATTGTGTGTGAATTAAACTGTGAATTAACAGTGAATGAATGGGCAAATACACTCTAAACCTAAGTTTCTTAAATTTTTCACAGACCTCAAAAGTAATCTCATGATGTGCTTTTATCCAATGCGATTTACAGTCATGCGTAAAAATTTGTTCACGCATGGGTGGTCCAGGGAATCGAACCCACTATCCTGGCGTTGCAATGCCCTATCAATATGCATCACAAGGTTATTAATGCTTTGTGAAGCCTCAATTTAATATCGTTTATAAGGCCTTTATCAAGCGGTGCTTATACCACCCTTTATAAAGCACAGGTTTATGTCACATTTGACATTGGTGGTTATGTCACTCAGTTATGCCACATTTACGAAACCTTTATAAAGCATGACATACGGTTATAGATTATATGTAACACATTTATGTAGTGTTTTAGTCCTGACTGCTGACAAAATTGTTCAGCAATATTTCGCCCTTTGGTGGGCATCACCTGAACCAATTTATCCTGAAATATAGGTCTATTACTTCTACATTCTTATACTCAAATATGATTTGATTTAAATCAGCCTTCCATTTCCGATACTTCTGAAAGGTTGATCATTCATTGGGGATGGGAGTAGAGCACATAGACACATCTGTCTAGTATCATAACCACTTGACATAGTAACAGCGAGAGATCAACTGATCTGCTGGTTTATTATTGTGTGTTTTTGGTTGCAATGAAGTTTGTTAATGCGCAGGTGCATGTCATCTCCTGTTTGTGGCATTTTAAGAAATCCAGCGGGAACCTGCATGTTCAAGGTCCATTCTTGGACCATTCTTGATACGCACAGGAAACTGTTGAGCGTGAAAAACGCAGCACGTTGCAGTTCTTGACACAAACCGGTGTGCCTGGCAACTTCTACCACACCCCATTCAAAGGCACTTGACCGTTCAACCTCTGAATGGCACAGACACAATCCATGTGTCAATTATCTCAAGGCTTAAACATCCTTCTTTAACCTGTCTACTCCCCTTAATCTACACTGATTGAAGTGGATTGAACAAGTGACATCAATGAAGGATCATATCTTTCACCTGGTCACTCTATGTCATGGAAAGAGCAGGTGTTCTTAATGCTTTGTACACTCACTGTATATGTAATAATTTTGGACTAAACTGACCCTTTAAGGTCTGCCTCTTCGGTGCAATCAGGACTTCATATATGACATTTTATTCACAAAAGCTGTTGTAAAACAACTGTTGCATGACGTAAGGAAAAGTTGTAATGTGAATGATTTGCTAATGTTGTCAACCTCGCAAAAGCGAACTAATCATAAAATAGGGAGATGTATCCTACACACAGCTGGCCTGACGGGACTGTTTTTCTAGTGGATTTTGATTCCTTGATTACTACTGATGTGCGATTGAGGTAGAAACAGCTATGATTTGTAGGATTTTTCTTTTACAATACCCATGTAAGAATGCTGTTCAACAACTACAACTCAGCCTGCAACAACATACTCATCACTAAGCTCAGGGCCCTGGGTATAAACCCCTCCCTGTGCAATTAGATCCTGGACTTCCTGATGGGCCGACCCCAAGTGGTGAAGGTAGGCAACAACACTTCTGCCATGCTGATCCTCAACACGGAGGCCCCACAGGGGTGCGTGCTCGGCCCCCTCCTGTGTTCTCTGTTCACCCATGACTGCGTGGCCACCCACGTCTCCAACTCAATCATCAAGTTTGCTGATGACACAACAGTGGTAGGCCTGATTACCAACAGCGATGACACAGCCTACATGGAGGAGGTGAAAGCCCTGGCAGAGTGGTGCCAGGAACATAACCTCTCCCTCAACGTCAACAAAACGGAGGAGCTGATTGTGGAACGCATGAAACCGCAGAGAGCACACCCCAATCCACATCAATGGGGAGAGAGTCAAAAGCATCAAGTTCCTCGGCATGCACATCACTGACAACCTGAAATGTTCTCTTCACACAGACAGCGTGGTGAAGGCGGCGCGACAGCGTGGTGAAGGCGGCGCGACAGCGTGGTGAAGGCGGCGCGACAGCACCTCTTCAACCTCAGAAGACTGAAGAAATTTGGCTTGGTCCCTAAGACCCTCCCAAACTTCCACAGATGCACCTGGTACGGCAATTGAACGGTCCGCAACCGCAGGGCTCTCCAGAGGGTCAACCCAACGCATCACTGGGGGCACACTGCCTGCCCTCCAAGACATCTACAGCACCCGATGTCACAGGAAAGCAAAAGAAGATCATCAAGGATCTCAGTCACCTGAGCCGTGGCCTGTTCACCTGCTACCATCTAGAAGGCGGAGAGTACAGGTACATCATAGCTGGGACCGACAGACTGAGAAACAGCTTCTATCTCCCGGCTGTCAGACTGTTAAACAGTCACCATTAGCCTTAGTCACTGTTCTCTTTTCATCTATAAAGCCCTCTTACAAAAACTCCCATTTTACCTAACATCATTAATTACCTTTAGACGAACAAGTTACCACACACAGGCTCATGCATGGCTAACTCTGGAAATTCCTTCGGTCTCTACTAGTGTTGTCACGATACCATCATTTTGACTTAAATACCGATACCAGGTTTAGTATCACAATACCATCATTTTGACTTAAATACCGATACCAGGTTTAGTATCACGATACCATCATTTTGACTTAAATACCGATACCAGGTTTAGTATCACAATACCATCATTTTGACTTAAATACCGATACCAGGTTTAGTATCACGATACCATCATTTTGACTTAAATACCGATACCAGGTTTAGTATCACGATACTCGATACCAAAACGATACTCGATACCAAAACTCGATGCCAAAACAATATTACAGCAAAAAAAGAAAGCGTATTAGCTAAAGTCACAAAATAACCACTGGGCTTTTTTTAAACAATATGTTGATAACTGGTAGAACTAAAATAACAAATAAAATATGTTATATTCTATATCAAATGTATTTTTAAAATAAAACAATATTAAATGACAGAACAGAATAAAATAACGTTGTCGAGAATGATGCACTAACAGACTCACATACTTTATTTTCATTTCAACCCTTTGATGCCTGTCACGGCGTCATCGGAATGAGACCAAGGTGCAGCGTGGTGAGCATACATTTTCTCTTATTTGTAAAAATGTCACCAACAAAACAAGAAATAACAAAAATGACCGTGAAGCTTACAAAGGCTATAGTGCCCCTAACAAAGACAACTTCCCACAATGACAAAATGGGAAAAGGCTGCCTAATCTGATTCCCAATCGGAGACAACGATAGACAGCTGTCCCTGATTGAGAGCCATACCCTGCCAAAACATAGAAATACAAAAACATAAAAAACAGAACGCCCACCCAAATCACACCCTGACCAAACCAAAATAGAGACATAAAAAGGCTCTCTAAGGGCAGGGGGTGACAATGTCTATGATGTACTAAGTGCCTTTGTCACGCCCTGACCTTAGAGAACCGTTTTATTTCTCTATTTGGTTAAGTCAGGGTGTGATTTGGGGTGGACATTCTATGTTGTGTATTTCTATGTTGGCCTGATATGGTTCCCAATCAGAGTTGTCTGATTGGGGATCATATTTAGGCAGCCCTTTTTCCCACTTTCTGGTGTGGGATCTTGACTATGTTTAGTTGCCTGTCTGCACTAATTTGTATAGCGTCACGTTACGTTCCTTGGTTTTGTTAAGCGTTTCATTAATTAAAAAAGAATGTACGCATACCACACTGCGCCTTGGTCTCACTCATACGACGAACGTGACAGCCTTGCTCATAGGTGTTGATTCACTTGATCCCATCTCACTGCAGCTCTCTGACCCACTTATTGCAGGACCCATGACCTATAATTTTTACTTGACAATTCTACTGTCATTCCTATCATCTGGAAAGTGGCACATGTCCTCCCTCTACATAAAGGAGGAGATCCTTCTGACTTAAATAACTCCAGTCTAATTTCCAAGTTATCTTGCCTTTCTAAAGTTTTAGAATCCCTGACTAACTTTCAGCTAAGAACTTTTTTTAACTTCTCACTCTATTCTTAATGTGAACCAATCCAGTTTTAAACATGGACACAGAACAGTTTCAGCTGCTACGCCTGTTTTAGATATGTTTATTTGCTTGGAATAAAAATAATTGTGCTGCCTTATTTATAGACCTTTCCAAGGCCTTCGACCGTCTTGACCACTACATTCTCATTCAAAGGCTGACTGAAATAGGCCTGGATCAGGCTTCTTGCAACTCGTTTGAGAATTATATGTTAGATAGGACACAATGGGTGATTTCTGATGGTGTCTAGTTTCCTGTACTGCAGGGGTTGGTATTGGGATCTGCTCTCTTTACTATGTATATCAAAAAATATTGTCAGTATTTATACATTGGGTGGTTCTCCCATTGATCGGGTTCCCACCTATACATTTCTGGGCATCTGGATTGACAAAGAGTTCATGTTTACAAAAGATGGGGATGAGCTAGTTAAAAAGCTATAATTTAAAGTGGGCTTCTTTTTTAGAAATAGATCTTGCCTCACCCTAAATAGCAGGAAGCAGATTGTACAGTCAACTTTCCTGCCAGTTCTTGATTATGGTGATACCATTACCCAGATTGCAGCAGCCACTACTCTTAAACCTTTGGATGCAGTTTTAATACTCACCATTGCATCCTGTATCAAAAGGTTGGCTGGTCCTCATTAAATTCACAAATATTAATTAATTACGCCCTTTGTTTACAAAGCCCTACTACACAAGCTTCCAACTGACCTAACTTGGTTTCTAACGTATAAAAGAAAGAGATACCAAACCCTTTCACTGGGTGGCTGAACTCTTCAGATTAGTCGGATCTCCAGGAAGGTAAATCCCCTTTTAGTTTCCCCTCTCCACATGTTTGGAATCACCTACAAAATGAATTACATTTGGATTCCCTCTAGGGCACTTTAAAACCCTGATGATAAATGAGTTCACGAGGTGTGCAATTGTTTTTGATTTATTGATGTAGTAACTAGTTTATGATGGCTGTGATGTTGGTGATGTTCTGGTGTAGTGTACTTGTTATTTTGTTATATATGGTCTCAGGGCGCCATTGAAAATGAGCCCCTCATCTCAATTGAGCTCCCCTGATTAAATAAAAAGTTCATGAAAAATTACAGGAGACATTTGACATAAGTACTGTAAGTAACACAAATTCTAATACCGATGTGTTTTTCATGTTATAGTTCAGAAAAAGTACCAAAGTTTCAGTACAGCGTGCAACAGTAGTCTCTATAGGTAAATCAGCTTTTAGTCGTTTTTTTTGCACCATACTTACGGAATAATCTTCAAACTTCTCTGTTTTGGTGCCTCTAGGTCAATTCAGACAGCAGATTGAGGACCTTGTGTTTGTTTTCTATGATCATGTTTTGTTTTTCTGTTTTACATTTAATTTGATGTGTATATTTTTGTAATTACAGGGTGCATCTGTAAAAAAGAGACCTTGGTCTCAGCATAACTATGTAAAAAAGAAAGGTTAAAATATATATACAGTGGGGTCCAAAATTATTGACACCCTTGATAAAGATTACCAAAAATAAATATTTAAAATACTGAGCTAGATAATGTATGCAAAAAAAATAGGGAAATTACGTATATTATTTTATACTAATACAATTGCTCAGAGAAAGAGATTTTGTTTATCAAGTAATTCTATATTTTTTCAAAAAGATAGGGCTCAAAATTATTGACACCCATGTTTTGAATACCTTACGAGGATAACGGCACTGAGCCTTTTTCTCAAATGTTTCCACAGAATCTTTCCAGATCATTGATATCCTTCATCTGAGCTTATGGACTGCCCTCTTCAGTGCAAACCACAGGTGTTTAATGGGGTTCAATCCGGAAACAGAGATGGCCACCGCAAAATGTTTTCTTTGCAAGCATTTCTTTGTGGATTTTGATGTGTGCTTGGGGTTATTGTCTTGCTGGAAGATCCATTTGCGGCCAAGTTCCAGCCTGCCGCAGAAGCCACCAGGTTTATGGCTAAAATGTCCTGGTACCGGGTAAAGTCCATGATGCCGTTGACCTTAAAGCCCCAGGACCAGTCGATAATAACCCCATAACATCAAGCATCCACAGTAGGGATGGGGTTCTTTTCTGCTCATACATTTTTCATTTCAACACCAAAACCACCACTGGTGTGCATGGCCAAAGAGCTCTATTTTCATGTCATCCAACAAATGTGAACACCTGGAGTTTGCTACACGGCAGATTGGAACCGATGCCTTGGTCAGATGACATGAAAATAGAGCTCTTTGGCTACACACACTAGTGGTGGATTTGGCATTGAAATGAGAATGCATAAGCAGAAAATAACCCCACACCTCCTGTAAAATATGGTGGTGGATCTTTGATGTTATGGGGCTATTTAGCTTCCAATGGTCCTGGGGCCATTGTTAAGGTCAACAGCATCATGAACTTGGCTACTTGGCGAATGCATTGGGAAAGATAACATAAACAGCCTTCATTGAGGAGAGGGGAGGCTATGCTTGGTTATTAATCAAATGTAACGAAATATGAAAAAAAGTTTCTAAATACAAAGTTCACCAGCACAAAAATAACATATCTTGTTCCATGAGCATATAGGCACTGTTCATCATGGCTGGATAGGCTGCGATTCCACTCTAAAAATCCATGCCATTACCAACTGTGTTACCTCTAGGACGTGCTTTTTGTGGGTCTTAATTCTCCCCATTTGCTCTGTATGAAACTGTCACTTGTTTTTAAGGACACACCTCAAATATTGCTACCCCTCTCCCTCAGCGAAAGTGAGCTGATGCTAGACAGGTAAATTGCTGAACATGGTGCAAGGGGTGGGAAATTCCAGAGTGCCAGTTGTTACATGCCAAAATTGCCAACTAACATGCATTTGACAAGAGCACTGCCTTAGCGCCAGCCGAAAAAGCCCAGAGACTGTGATGTTGAAACAATTTAACATATAATAATACACCCCATTTAGCAGACACTTTTATCCAAATCAACTTTCAGTCATGTGTGCACTGCATACATTTCAACATTCTATTTCTATGGTTAACATACTATACTTAATAAGTCCAATGGTATCTTTAGTGACCACAAAGAGTCAGGACCTCAGTTTAGCCTCTCATTTGAAAGACGGTCGGAGGGCTAGAGCAGTTGCCTAAATGGTACTGACAATGCACCTTTTAAAGGCAAGATCGCACTCATGGTAAGCGCTGCGGAGTCAAGTACAATGCGCTTGTCGATTACTCTGCTTTGATTTAATTCTGGCCCAAGTCTCCCCTGGGTGGCAGCTAAGGACAGAGTTATAGAAGAGTGGAGTTTGACTCACCTCACTAATAAGGTCTGTGGCCCTTTTGAAGCCCTCCATCTGGAGGGCCCCGGTGCTGATCCAGGCTACACCACGCAGGTAGTTCAGGTCAGCGCGGTACACTTTCTGAGGGCCACATGCACACACACAAAATGATTGGTTCAATATGCAAAGTAGCACACTGCTATCTAACAAACTATCGAACACAATACACAAAAGAGTGTTCAATGTGCTTTAAATGTTCTTTGAAACTGTAGGGAATAACGCTCCTCTATCCAGAGACGTTCAATCACCAGTCTAGAAACAGAACCCCTCTTATAACGTCTAAACACTACGAGAGAAGGTTCCCTGAACATAGATTGGTATTTTATTTGACTGTCTTATTGTTCTAGAAACGTTCTGACAACAGCAACGTCTTTTACATTTTAATTCTATATCAATATATGAATAACTGAGCAAATGGCAGCTACAGCAGGAAAAAGTTACTGGTTAGCTGGGGTGTATTCATTGGTGCACACTGTAGAAAACCATAGCATAACGTTTTTCAATGAAAACAAGAGTTTCTTATTGGACAAATGTAGGTCCCTCCCAGTTTCAACCATTTGGTTCCTAGTGAATAGACCCCTGGTGAGGGGTTGTTACCTCGCTCTGTAGTTGGTAGGCTCTCTTAGCGGCCTGCACCTTCATGTCATCGGGTTGAGTAGTGTACTGGTGGAGTGTAAGCCGGTAGTCCTGCTCACTGGCCAGGGTCTGGGCCTTTTTAGCATGGGCCATCTCCAACATGTCCATAGAAAGGTGGTACTGAGAGCGCTTATTCACAGAGTCCTGCTTATACTTGATCTGCAAATAGAGAGCGACAAAGAATACAATTACACCGTGTCCTCTAACAGTGCATGTCCGCATATATCACTTACACTACACCATTTCAATACACTCAACATTTAACGCTCTGCAGTCTTTTTCAATCCATTGGTGTTTGAGCATCAGGGTGTGCACATTTTTTCTCTAACAGGAACACACCTGATTAAATTAATCAAATGCTCGGAAATAGTTTAATCAGATGGATTGTTGGTGGACTAGAACACACCCCTGGGGGTTTCTACCAGGAATTGGTTGAGAAACACTGCCTTACTGTATGAAGTGTATTAATCTACACTCCAATCACTCCCTTTCATACTACACCCTATACACCCATATTACTCTGATACAAACCCATTGCTCATGTTGAGCTGGTACTCACGTCACTCTGCAGTTTACTGGCATTCACAGAGTGAGACATGTTCATGTCGTTCTCCAGTCCCTTCAGTCCAATCATATGCCCCTTGGTCTTTTCAAACTGCTCCTTGTACTTGTGCTATAACAAATGTTTTATTTACGTACAATATGTTTTATGTACTGTATGTTCAGATGTTTCACAGAGAGGATCACTTTGGAAATACACGTTTAAATAATGCTTTTAAATTATATAGTCTGGAATCAAATTTCACCCAAAATAGAATATACAGTGCCTTGCGAAAGTATTCGGCCCCCTTGAACTTTGCGACCTTTTGCCACATTTCAGGCTTCAAACATAAAGATATAAAACTGTATTTTTTTGTGAAGAATCAACAACAATTGGGACACAATCATGAAGTGGAATGACATTTATTGGATATTTCAAACTTTTTTAACAATTCAAAATCTGAAAAATTGGGCGTGCAAAATTATTCAGCCCCCTTAAGTTAATACTTTGTAGCGCCACCTTTTGCTGCGATTACAGCTGTAAGTCGCTTGGGGTATGTCTCTATCAGTTTTGCACATCGAGAGACTGACATTTTTTCCCATTCCTCCTTGCAAAACAGCTCGAGCTCAGTGAGGTTGGATGGAGAGCATTTGTGAACAGCAGTTTTCAGTTCTTTCCACAGATTCTCGATTGGATTCAGGTCTGGACTTTGACTTGGCCATTCTAACACCTGGATATGTTTATTTTTGAACCATTCCATTGTAGATTTTGCTTTATGTTTTGGATCATTGTCTTGTTGGAAGACAAATCTCCGTCCCAGTCTCAGGTCTTTTGCAGACTCCATCAGGTTTTCTTCCAGAATCGTCCTGTATTTGGCTCCATCCATCTTCCCATCAATTTTAACCATCTTCCCTGTCCCTGCTGAAGAAAAGCAGGCCCAAACCATGATGCTGCCACCACCATGTTTGACAGTGGGGATGGTGTGTTCAGGGTGATGAGCTGTGTTGCTTTTACTCCAAACATAACGTTTTGCATTGTTGCCAAAAAGTTCCATTTTGGTTTCATCTGACCAGAGCACCTTCTTCCACATGTTTGGTGTGTCTCCCAGGTGGCTTGTGGCAAACTTTAAACAACACTTTTTATGGATATCTTCAAGAAATGGCTTTCTTCTTGCCACTCTTCCATAAAGGCCAGATTTGTGCAATATACGACTGATTGTTGTCCTACGGACAGAGTCTCCCACCTCAGCTGTAGATCTCTGCAGTTCATCCAGAGTGATCATGGGCCTCTTGGCTGCATCTCTGATCAGTCTTCTCCTTGTATGAGCTGAAAGTTTAGAGGGACGGCCAGGTCTTGGTAGATTTGCAGTGGTCTGATACTCCTTCCATTTCAATATTATCGCTTGCACAGTGCTCCTTGGGATGTTTAAAGCTTGGGAAATCTTTTTGTATCCAAATCCGGCTTTAAACTTCTTCACAACAGTATCTCGGACCTGCCTGGTGTGTTCCTTGTTCTTCATGATGCTCTCTGCGTTTTTAACGGACCTCTGAGACTATCACAGTGCAGGTGCATTTATACGGAGACTTGATTACACACAGGTGGATTGTATTTATCATCATTAGTCATTTAGGTCAACATTGGATCATTCAGAGATCCTCACTGAACTTCTGGAGAGAGTTTGCTGCACTGAAAGTAAAGGGGCTGAATAATTTTGCACGCCCAATTTTTCAGTTTTTGATTTGTTAAAAAAGTTTGAAATATCCAATAAATGTCGTTCCACTTCATGATTGTGTCCCACTTGTTGTTGATTCTTCACAAAAAAATACAGTTTTATATCGTTGTGTTTGAAGCCTGAAATGTGGAAAAAGGTTGCAAAGTTCAAGGGGGCCGAATACTTTCGCAAGGCACTGTACATGTACAGCGCATTCAGAAAGTATTCAGACCCATTTGTTAAGTTTCTGTCACACCCTGATCTGTTTCACCTGTCTTCGTGATTGTCTCCACCCCCTCCAGGTGTCGCCCATCTTCCCCATTATCCCCTGTGTATTTAGACCTGTGTTCTCTGTCTGTTGCCAGTTCATCTTGTCTGTTCAAGTCAACCAGTGTTTTGTGTTTCAGGTCCTGCTTTTCCAGTTTCTCTTTTCTCGCCCTCCTGGTTTTGACCCTTGCCTGTCCCGACTCCGAGCCCACCTGCCTGACCACTCTGCCTGCCCCTGACCCTGAGCCTGCCTGCCACCCGGTACCACTGCCCCACCTCTGGTTAACTGAACCCTGCTTGACCTGTCTATTACCTGCCCCTGTCGGAATATTAAACTATTGTTCGAAGTAGTCTGCATCTGGGTCTTACCTTCATACCTGACAGTTTCAGCCTTATTCTAAAATGGATTACATTGTTAACTCATCAATCTACATACAATACCCAATTATGACAAAGCAAAAACAGGTTTGGATTTTTTTTGCAAATGTATTAAAAATAAAAAACTGAAATATCACATTTATATAAGTATTAAGACCCTTTACTCAGTACTTTGTTGAAGCATCTTTGGCAGTGATTACAGACTCAAGTCTTCTTGGGTATGATGCTACAAGCTTGGCACACCTGTATTTGGGGAGTTTCCCCATTCTTCTCTGCAGATCCTCTCAAGCTCGTTCAGGTTGGATGGGGAGCGTCGCTGCACAGCTATTTTCAGGTCTCTCCAGAGACGCTCGATTGGATTTAAGTTTGGGCTCTGGCTGGGCCACTAAAGGAAATTCAGAGACTTTTCCCGAAGCCACTCCTGCGTTGTCTTGACTGTGTGCTTAGGGTCGTTGTCCTGTTGGAAGGTGAACCTTCGCCCCAGTCTGAGGTCCTAACCACTCTACTATAAAGGCCTGATTTGGTGGAGTGCTGCAGAGATGGTTGTCCTGCTGGAAGGTTCTCCCATCTCCACAGAGGAACTCTGTCAGAGTGATCATCGGGTTCTTGGTCACCTCCCTGACCAAGGACCTTCTCCCCTGATTGCTCAGTTTTGCCGGGTGGCCAGCTCTAGGAAGAGTCTTGGTGGTTCCAAACTTCTTCCATTTAAGAACAATGGAGGCCACTGTGTTCTTGGGGACCTTCAATGCTGCAGAGGTTTTTTGGTACCCTTACCCAAATCTGTGCCTCGACACAATGCTGTCTCGGAACTCCACAGACAATTAATTCGATCTTGTTTTTTTCTCTAACATGCACTATCAACTGTTGGAACTTTATAGGCAGGTGTGTGTGCCTTTCCAAATCATGTCCAGTCAATTGAATTTACCTCAGGTGGACTCCAATCAAGTTGAAGTCTCATTGGCAAAAGCTTCATTTTGAGTCTCATAACAAAAGGTCTGAATACTTATGTAAATAAGTAACCTGTTTTCACTTTGTCGATATGGGGTATTGTGTGTAGATTGATGAGAGAAAACATGTATTTAATCAATTTTAGAATAAGTCTGTAAAGTAACAAGATATGGAAAAAGTGAACTTTCCGAATGCACTCTAAAATATATACAGCATTAATTCATGAAAAAATGTGTTGACAGTTTTCATGGTCTTTCTTTATATGCAATATAGTAACATTATATATATATATATATATATATATATGACGTAAAATCAAACTCACATCACTAAGTATGTTCCCAGACGCTTTGGCTGACTGGAAGGGAATGGCATCCAAACGGAGCTTGTAGCCACCATCTCTGATTTTAGTCCACGACTCCTTATAGCGGGTCTGCCAAGACAAAAAAAATCAGAGTCCGTAAACTACCGGCACAAATGGATCCAACGATAGGTAATCAGAAAAAATAACTATCCACATTTGCTTGATTTATCTGCAAAACCAAGTGAGAGAACGGGTAAATTAATGGATCAATGGATGGATGAATAGGCAGCACTCTATTCGTTATTCATCTTTGCAGGAGTGTGTGTGTGTCTAGGGTACTGACCTCACTGATGTTCATGGCATTGAGCTTGGCCTGCACGTGTTCAGGCAGATCTCCGGAGAGTGTGTAGTTGTGCTTCATATGTTCCCCCTTTTCCCTGTACAGCCTCTGAAAAACACAGGTCAACCTTGTTGTGGTCACAAAACTATTGTACAGTCCTACAACGAATGAAGCATTTTCTTGTCATTTCTCACAGACATGTTCATGGCTATGATTCTTTGTTGTTGCCATTTTCACCGCGGGTAGCGCAAAACGGCTGGGTTTTGATACAATTTATTTATGTTAAGTGTGATGAGGGCTTGACCATTCACTGGCCAATCAACGTTTTTCATGGCTTAATTCTGAATTCGATGGTCTCAAGTTTTGTATGCTATTGAAGATCTTTGAGTTATCATCAACTACAATTCGGCTGGAGGGCACGGAATATTATTGTCCTAATCCATTGTGGATTGATACCGTTTTTAATAGGATACAGTAACTAATAATAGCAACAGTAGAATGCATCCTGTTTTGAAAAATAAGTTTGCAGTCCAAATAGTTCGAGATGACTTCAACAAAATCCAAAATAATACAAAGGGAATGTACTGTTTTGCTGTTCCCAAACGTGATCTTTCAATAAAGCTTTTGTGCTTACGATTCATTTCAAGGCAGTCTCACAAGCAGCAAAATCCTTTAGAATAATTTTTAAAAATCGTGAAAAAAAGCATTTGTTTTTTACGTTTCTAATTATAGATACAAGTTTCACCAGCCCATCTGTTGTTCCATGGGCATAAGAGCATTGTGCGTCCCGCTCTCAAAACCAATGCCATTGCTAACCGTGTTACTGCTAAAACCTGCTATTGGTTAGTGTTAAATGTCCCCACTTGCGCTGCTTTAAACTGGCACTTTGGCGCACATTTTTGAGGACCGCTCAGATATTGCCACCCTTCCCCCTCAGTGCAAGTGAGCTGATTTTAGACAGGTAAATTGCGGAACCTGGCGCAAGGGGTCGAACATGTCAGAGCGCCGGTATTTATATTGATTTGTACAACGATGGGTCTAATCCTGAATGCTGATTGTTTATTCCACACGTTATCACCGGTTAAAGCTTTGACCGGCTAAATGTATGATGTTAAAATGCCTATTTACTCTGTTTCATCTGACTGCGCAATCCACTGTCATCGGCCTAGCCAGGGAAGTTATAAACTTGACCTTCACTATAAAAATCATGCAGATATCTTTATTTTTTTATTTTTTACAAACATTACGTTTTCAACAGCGGAGATTTGTATAACCCTTTCTGTCGGTGAAAAAAATATTAAACGAAATTAATTGTATCTAGTTTGCAGTCTTCCCAACTTCCGTTTGAAGTTTGTGTTCGCTGTGTTGTTGGCTAGCTCCTCTGAACAACAGTGTCTTTATTTAGCAAGGAGACGTGGGCAGGGCTCAATATCTTGCTTGATAAATGAAAAACACTTATGAACGGTCCCTTCTGCCTCTGGTAGTCGTTTCTTCTTACACCGTCGGGTGCGGCATCTCGGCCGTGCGCGTGCCCACGACCACCTCCGCTTTTCCCTCGGCCCAGTCTCTCTTTGGATGAAAAACTGGCACTGGAAGCAGATGAGGCGCTGGTTGTAGAGCGTTGATCAGACCGGGGTGGATCGAAGTAAGCGGCATCCCTCCTGCGTCTGTCATGGAGAGGAGGAGCAGGACCTCTTTTGTCAGGGTTTCTCCAGAAGTAGACTTTGTCCTCGGCCTTGGTTGAATTGTTTGGTTTTAAGTTCCGTTATTTCTGTAGACAACTTGTCCTGGAGCGCTTGGTTAGTTTATCAGTTCATTGAATAGACCATCATTAACAGAGCTGTGCGTTTCTCTTCAATCGTGTTATCCATTTCAACATCCTAAATAAAAGCGCGAATTAAAAGTTTATCTCGGAGCATCGTAGCACCATTAGGTGCAAAAACTCGACTTACCCAGTTGCGGCCCACTTTTTGGAAGCAACCCATCGATTTTGTCTCTACGTTATTTGGCATCGAATATGTCACCCTCCCTAGGAGATGGGGTGACCTCGAAAATGTATTGTTAAAACGAGAGGCTGCCTGGATCTTTAATTTAAAGACCCTTGCTACCTTCGGTCTCAACGTAGACTTTGATCTCTAGCCATTGTTGGGATTTTGCTACTGTAAATGTTTCTAGGCTTATGTAGCCAAATTGTATCTATGATCGTACACTATCCATTTATGTTTTTTGTATGCTATTTCAATATAATATAATTAACCAATGATATCAGGCCACACCTGGCCATGATTACAGACACCTGTGTGTCTTTTGACACTATATAAACGAGTCACCCCGCAGTGTTTGTCATTATACCTTGATGAAGACAGATTGTCTGTCGATACGTTGGACATATACATTTTTTTTTGCATCTGAGCTCCTCGAGCTCTCCTTTATTTTTTAAAACCTTTACAATAAACACCTGCTGCGCTTGAAACCAGCTCTGTGGCTTCCCTTGTGTTCATTACAGTAGGTTTATGTGTATGATATTGGATGCGAAAGTGTGTATATCTGAATAAGAGTAGCGCAATAACGTGTGATGTCCAAATAAATAATAACCCAGACAATTTGCATTGTTGAGTGTATGTGTTTAACATGAAATGAGCATAGCCTTAATATTCCGGTTGATAATTGTAATCCATATCGTATCATCATCATAGATGCATCATATTGAAATTTAACAACATTTTCAGAGAAAAACATCCCAGCATTTCCATAGCAATTGACGTTTCAAGTGACTATGAAAGAGACCTTACTATAGATGGCTTCACTACAGTACACATGTATCCCGTACAATATGTTATTATTCCATAACGTCCCTGTTCTGATATCTTCCCATTGCTTGTTAAACATATCAACATGTAGACAGACATACAAAGGATAGACAAACAAAAACATTACATTTGAGAAGTTTCACAATAAAGAGTGTTCGATCGAGTGTTCGTATGTATAAGCGTCTATGTCATTGAGTGTGTGTGCTGATAAAGTTCATAGTGTTGAAATATTTGTTCAGCTCCAATATGTTTCCGTAACCTGACGTCCCGGTAGAATTTAGTACAGGTGTTATGGAGCAGTCTCGGAAGAGCAGTCCATAATGAGAAAGGCACACTTACCTCTCTCCCTCTGTTGCCTCTGTGTCTTGCGACGTTCATTTGTCTCCCGGGGAAATTGGTAATGGATTTGGTCCCTTTAGGCTCGCTTCCCCTGCTTTAGATCAGCACCTTTTGTTGGTCGTGTTCAAATTTTGCGTTGGTCTTGTCGCACTGAGCCACCTTGTTTACAGTCTCTATAGTAAGTTTCAAGGTGGATTGCACGAACTATCTGATCGCCCCCTCTGGACTATTTGATGCGTCCTCAGGAATCCCCCCAAAATATTAGATTTTCACGCATGCTACGGGTTTGTATGTCAAGTAGCGTCTCCTTCATCACCCTGTTTTCCCTGAGTAGACAATCCATGTTGGAATCGTGTATTTTTACCTTGGCTGTGAGTGTCTTGTTTTCTCTTTGGAGCTTGAGAATTTCACTCTGGCTGAACTCCGAACTCCCCCTCAGCCCTGCTACCTCCTCACACAACTGTTCCATTGTTGCATGGATTCCAGCCAGAACACTCGCCTCTACTTCAAAAGGTAAGTAAATCATCAGTGTCTTTAGATTAATCTGCCTTTCTATTTTTGTAGGGTTAGAGTTATTTTGTGAGGTAGCCGGATCTTTCTACAAAGGAGTATGTTGTTCCTCCATTGCATAAAGCTGTTGATACTCGTCGATTTCCCTCAGGATCTCCTTAGTATCACATTTGGCTCAGAACTGCAAGCAGTTGTTACCAAAACTTTTAACGACGTGTCTTTGCCAGGACGACCGACGATGTTATTGAGTTTGTTTAAAAATAAATAACAGACTGGCGAGATATTCTAACCGTTTTCCCCATTCACTTTTCCCATTGTAAAATAATGAAATTAAGCAACCGCATCTAAGCAGAATGAGTACAATGTAAGTGATGTCATTTCAATGGATAAACAAATGCATTGCCGTAAGATGACCACTTTTGTTTTTTGCTGAGCTTGACCTCGTTGATTATATTCATAATGCATGATAAATAGCTTGTGGGAAGAGGGGGATGCATGCTTATGGCATTGCCAGCAGTAAGATTTGAGTTCGATTCCAAAAAGGAAATCGCTGTAGGTTATGAATGGTGTGTCATTTATTTATATGTTTTACCTTATTAGACGGCGTTAGTGCACATGTTATCGGATCCAAAGCAACCGCCCAGAGTTTAAGTAGTGTCCCTTTTTAGCCGCTATGTATAGACTGGTGGGCTTACGTCTAGGGCCAGTTTGTTGCTGAGTTTGGCCTGGACCATCTCGGGAGTGTCCTCCACGCTGGTGAACTTCAGATCGCTGACATGTTGACGGTACTTTTTCTGGAAAACACCACAGATAAAGCACAGTATGTGAAATTAAGTCAAATCTAACTGTATTAAAAATGCATTTAAAATGTAAAACACACTTTACAGTAAAACAAATAAGACGTTAAAGCAAATAAGAGGTAGGCTGGGTCCAAAATAACTACCCCCAGTTAATGTCAATCTATTTTAGACTGTTCTGGAGCTGAAATAGTTGTTAAGGAAATTATAATAAAGGTCATTACTTTACATATTTAAAATCAACCCTGCAGAGATTCACAGAAATGAAGGATTAAGGCTCACTGCTAGCTAAAATAATGAGATGGGTCAATCATATTGCTTTCACATATCGTGTCACGGTTGGATTGAGGTCAAGCTGGAAAAGGTGCAGAGCAATACAAAGACGTTATGGTACGTAGACAGCTATACTGTAGCTGTTTTTCAATAAAACTAAACAGTTCGCTTGATTTGGCTGCTGGTGGGCAAGGAGACCCCCAGCTCCCCAAAACCATTAACAACTATGTGCCGTTTTTAAGGGATAGTTACATGTTAACTATTTGGTTTTAATACTGTATAATCACCTATTTAGCATAGTCAGAACTACACATTTCCTATTATTCAATATAAAACAATTACACACTTAGCTCCATGAGAGTTATACAGTAAGTCACTTTTCATGATCAGTAAACATCAATGATAATGTAATTTCAGATACGTCCAGGTACCTATCCATTTGGCATGTACTAAACAAACAACATCCTTTAGCTTTGCTTCATCAGAGATTAGTATTTTGGAACGAGGTTGACGTCGGCAAGTTGGACTACTGTTTTCACCACTATAGATGGCAAGGAAATCAAATAATATTTGGATATAGTCATTTAGTTTATCCCCTGAAAGTTTGCTTTTTACTAGCCATATTGGCATGATCTGTTATTAGCTAGCTAGCCAATTTCACCTGGTTCATCAATCAATGTAGCCTATATCATGTGTCAGCAGCAATCGTAATTAAACACACTTAAAAACAATGTTGAAAAGGGGATCATGTTAGCTAGCTTCTCTAGGTAGGCCTACATTGGTTGGCGAAAAAGTACATTAGGTCAACAGTACTTACCACTATGGACAAAGTTTCTGCTGGTAGCTTGCGAAGTAAACAGGCAAATGCTCACTTCTGCTACTTGACAGGCAGAGCCCACAATATATGCAAAAATAAACCACTCATACTTGTCAGGTGGAATTCACTATTATATTATATCACTCAAATATCCAATTAATGGTGGCCAATATTGAGCGACATTGTGAGGCTACCCTACATATCTTAAATTACATGATGAATTGATGTTTACTGATCATGAAAAGCATGCAGTTGGTTAATTTCTATATAACTCTAATCATAGAGCTAAATGTGCACAATTGTTTTACATAGAATAATCAGAAATGTGGTCTGACCATGATCTTCAAGGGGTGATGAGGTGATTACAACCAAATAGTTTTTATTACATTTTTTTTTTAAAACATTCAATCTATCTGCAGTGAAGCCACTCAACATTTCCATTCCATTCCATCATCTAGCAGACACTCCCATCCAGAGTGTCCGACAGGAGCAACCAGGGTCAAGTGCCCCACCCAAGGGCACAAGGACAGATCCCTCACCCAGTTGAATCGGGGACCCGAACCAGCAAACTCTCGGGCCACTGGCCCAAGCTCTCAGCCATCCAAGATCCCCAACAGTTCCCCTCAAGCGCTGCCCCTCAACCATCCAAGACCCTCCTGAAAAACCTCCCCCCATCTCCTCATCTCCCCAACCCACCGTCCCCTTCCAACCAACCAAAACCACCACCCATGCGCCAAACATCCAACAAAAAGAACAAAAGACAAAAAAGACAAAAACAAACAAAAACAGAAAACAATGCAAAAGCAAAAGACATCAAGGACAACAAAAACCAAAACATCAAGGACAACAAAAAACAAAACATCAAGGACAACAAAAACCAAAACATCAAGGACAACAAAAACCAAAACATCAAGGACAACAAAAACCAAAACAGCAAGGACAACAAAAACCAAAACAGCAAGGACAACAAAAACCAAAACATCAAGGACAACAAAAACCAAAACAGCAAGGACAACAAAAACCAAAACAGCAAGGACAACAAAAACCAAAACAGCAAGGACAACAAAAACCAAAACATCAAGGACAACAAAAACCAAAACAGCAAGGACAACAAAAACCAAAACAGCAAGGACAACAAAAACCAAAACAGCAAGGACAACAAAAACCAAAACAGCAAGGACAACAAAAACCAAAACAGCAAGGACAACAAAAACCAAAACATCAAGGACAACAAAAACCAAAACATCAAGGACAACAAAAACCAAAACAGCAAGGACAACAAAAACCAAAACAGCAAGGACAACAAAAACCAAAACATCAAGGACAACAAAAACCAAAACAGCAAGGACAACAAAAACCAAAACATCAAGGACAACAAAAACCAAAACAGCAAGGACAACAAAAACCAAAACAGCAAGGACAACTGTATGTGTTTGTGTGCATGTGTGGCACTATTTCATGAGTGTGTGTGTTTCCGTGTGTGCGTTTTGAATGTGAGTGTGTGTATGAATGTGTCCACGTGTACAAGCCCTTGCGTGGCATCAGCCGGGGGGCAAACTGGCATTGGATCTAACAAAGTTCCTTTTTAGTATCAGTTATACATATTTTTTCCTTCTTTTTTTTTACTCTTTGACTGTCCATTCCATCCTCCGCCCAGCAACTTCACTCACACTTTTCTCCAGTTCCACATCGCAACCCTCAGATTAGCTCAACCCCACCCCACCTACCTTTTCTGGCCAGCCTCTTTGGATTTCTACGAGCCATATATCTTTCAACTATGCTGTGATGTTTAACATACAATTTTAATCTATCAAATAGAATCTACAGATTGCGAGTTGAAGATAAACATTTTTACTTAGAGTATTTGTATATTAGTAATTGACTGACCCGGTCTCTCCAGATCTCCCAACAATACTATTTCTAGGGTACATTTTTGATTAATGTTATGCCTTTTCAGCCATTCCTGAACATGAGACCAGAAACAGGCTACCTGAGGGCAATACCAGAAGAAATTGTCTTTTGATTCTGTATTCTCTCAACAAAATCTGCAGAGCCGTGATGGTTGTATGCCCCAAATATTCAAAATGTTGTTGGTGGCAAGAATTCTGTACAGTGATTTTAGCTGAAAAGCATGAAGTCTTGAATCTTGCGCTGTTTTATATATCAACTCATACACCCTGTGATATGAAATCAGTACATCAAAAAATCTCTTCCCAGCTATTTTGCGATCTGTATGGCACAGCCGTCAACATCCTGGTCCTCAAATTAAACTGGTATATTTTCATATTTTTGTTCCTCCGCCAGGTTTGCTCCATTATATTGGGCAAACAGACCAGTTCCCTACCTCCTCCTCCTCCTCCTCAAAATAAATCATCAAAGACCAAACAGTTCTATTTTTGTTTCATCAGACCAGAGGACATTTCTCCAAAAAGTATGATTTTTTTCCCCATGTGCAGTTGCAAATCGTAGTCTGGGTTTTTTTATGGCGGTTTTGGAGCAGTGGCTTCTTCCTTGCTGAGCGGGCTTTCAGGTTATGCGATATAGGACTCGTTTTACTGTGGATATAGATACTTTTGTACCCTGTTGTTCTGGATTGATTTGCACTTTTCGCACCAAAGTATGTTAATCTCTAGGAGACAGAACGCGTCTCCTTCCTGAGCGGTATGACGGCTGCGTGGTCCCATGGTGTTTTTACTTGCGTACTATTGTTTGTACAGATGAACGTGGTACCTTCAGGCGTTTGGAAATTGCTCCCAAGGATGAACCAGACTTGTGGAGGTCTATAATTTTTTGGCTGATTTCGTTTGATTTTCACATGATGTCAAGCTAAGAGGCACTGAGTTTGAAGGTAGGCCTTGAAATACATCCACAGGTACACCTCCAATTGACTCAAACAATGTCAATTAGCCTATCAGAAGCTTCTAAAGCCATGACTTCATTTTCTGGAATTTTCTAAGCTGTTTAAAGGCACAGTCAACTTAGTGTATGTAAACTTCTGACCCACTGGAATTGTGATACAGTGAATAAGTGAAATAATCTGTCTGTAAACAATTGTTGGAAAAATGACTTGTGTCATGCACAAAGTAGATGTCCTAACCGACTTGCCAAAACTATATTTGCCAACAAATTTGTGGAGTGGTTGAAAAATGATTTTTAATGACTCCAATCTAAGTGCATGTAAACTTCCGACTTCAACTATATACTTAGCGTCATATATAGTCGATTTAAGTATGAAAGTATGTGATTCTTAACCCAGTCATACAGTATGTCCTCTATTCCCCTCTATTCCCCTCAAGGTCCTAAACGATATCTTAACCGCCATCGATAAGAAACATTACTGTGCAGCCGTATTCATTGATCTGGCCAAGGCTTTCGACTCTGTCAATCACCACATCCTCATCGGCAGACTCAACAGCCTTGGTTTCTCAAATGATTGCCTCGCCTGGTTCACCAACTACTTCTCTGATAGAGTTCAGTGTGTCAAATCTGAGGGTCTGTTGTCCGGACCTCTGGCAGTCTCTATGGGGGTGCCACAGGGTTCAATTCTTGGACCGTCTCTCTTCTCTGTATACATCAATGAGGTCGCTCTTGCTGCTGGTGAGTCTCTGATCCACCTCTACGCAGACGACACCATTCTGTATACTTCCGGCCCTTCTTTGGACACTGTGTTAACAACCCTCCAGGCAAGCTTCAATGCCATACAACTCTCCTTCCGTGGCCTCCAACTGCTCTTAAATACAAGTAAAACTAAATGCATGCTCTTCAACCGATCACTACCTGCACCTACCCGCCTGTCCAACATCACTACTCTGGACGGCTCTGACTTAGAATACGTGGACAACTACAAATACTTAGGTGTCTGGTTAGACTGTAAACTCTCCTTCCAGACCCATATCAAACATCTCCAATCCAAAGTTAAATCTAGAATTGGCTTCCTATTTCGCAACAAAGCATCCTTCACTCATGCTGCCAAACATACCCTTGTAAAACTGACCACCCTACCAATCCTCGACTTTGGCGATGTAATTTACAAAATAGCCTCCAATACCCTACTCAACAAACTGGATGCAGTCTATCACAGTGCAATCCGTTTTGTCACCAAAGCCCCATACACTACCCATCATTGCGACCTGTACGCTCTCGTTGGCTGGCCCTCGCTTCATACTCGTCGCCAAACCCACTGGCTCCATGTCATCTACAAGACCCTGCTAGGTAAAGTCCCCCCTTATCTCAGCTCGCTGGTCACCATAGCATCTCCCACCTGTAGCACACGCTCCAGCAGGTATATCTCTCTAGTCACCCCCAAAACCAATTCTTTCTTTGGCCGCCTCTCTTTCCAGTTCTCTGCTGCCAATGACTGGAACGAACTACAAAAATCTCTGAAACTGGAAACACTTATCTCCCTCACTAGCTTTAAGCACCAACTGTCAGAGCAGCTCACAGATTACTGCACCTGTACATAGCCCACATATAATTTAGCCCTATCAACTACCTCTTTCCCAACTGTATTTAATTTATTTATTTATTTTGCTCCTTTGCACCCCATTATTTTTATTTCTACTTTGCACATTCTTCCATTGCAAAATTACCATTCCAGTGTTTTACTTGCTATATTGTATTTACCTTGCCACCAAGGCCTTTTTTTGCCTTTACCTCCCTTCTCACCTCATTTGCTCACATTGTATATAGACTTGTTTATACTTTATTATTGACTGTATGTTTGTTTTACTCCATGTGTAACTCTGTGTTGTTGTATCTGTCGAACTGCTTTGCTTTATCTTGGCCAGGCCGCAATTGTAAATGAGAACTTGTTCTCAACTTGCCTACCTGGTTAAATAAAGGTAAAATAAATAAATAAATAAATAAATAAATATCAAGTGTTTATGTTTGGTGCAACTTTGTATTTCCAGTGGTGAACAAAGACCTCATTGACCTAAGATTGAGCATTCTTTTCTAGGTTAAGGATTTAAATGTTACCTCGCTAACGAGCTCGCCAGCCTTCTTTGCTTGTTTCACATCCAGGAAATCTGCTGCCACCCAGCCCACGCCCTTCATCCAGTTCCGATCCGACCTGTACTGTTTCTGAATACACAAACAAGGAACAGCTCTCATGCCAGTTCGTCATTTTAAATACTCATTTGTTCTTAACTGACTTGCCTGGTTAAACACATGTTAAGTTAATTCATACATTAAATACACAACTTTTAAAGGTGCATTCATTCTGTAAAATGTCCATATGCAAATAACCTTCAACATCTATGATATAATGCTATCTGTATTTAGGGTAAAAGAGAAAAATGCCAGCAGACATTCCCGGTGCTTTAGTTGTTCTGATGCTGCATTCATGCCCTATCGGAGTAATCAGAGGAACGATTGTCAACTTGGAGCCACAACTTGGTAGCATTCACTTGCTTCGAACTCGTTTAGAACGCTAACAACTAACTAGCTACAGCAAACATAATCTAAAAGTACAGCTATCACGTGTCCCGCAATCAAATTATGGTGTTAAAAAAACAATACTATTGTAAAAAAAAAAAATTAAAAAGTTATATTTAACTGCCAAAAAAATGCTGTCATCAAAGTCATTTCTGTGGTAATAGGTTACGTCAGCGTTCAGCATATAGGGAAAGTTAGGGACCAGAGAGTTTTCAACTTGTATGTACAGCTTGGAAGCTGGCGTGAGCGTTTTTTCCAAGTCGGGATTTATATTTACTATTACTCCGATTTGCTGTGAATGCAGCCTTAGACTTACGTGACTGAGAATGCTGGGAAATGTAGTTCCGGCAGGTAAAACTTACATCACTCAGTAGTCCGTAGGCCTTCTTGGCCCAGGCCACCTTCATGTCGCCGGGCAGGGTTGTGTACTTGTGCAGGAAGGTCCTGTAGTTGGTCTCAGTTGCCAGATCCTGGGCCTTCTTGGCGTGGGTCATGGTCAACATGTCCAAAGAGGCACCATGCTTGGTTTTAGTGTCCTCGTACTTCTTTCTGTAGTGGCGATCACTCTGCAACCGGGTGGCCAGAGCCGAGTGCGCCATCTGAGAGTCGTCAGTGACCATCTTCACCCCAATCATCTTCCCCTTAGTCTGCTCGTACTTCTCCTTGTATTTCACCTGGCCAGTCAGAGATTTTTCATTAGTGGCCGTTAGAAGAGATCCTTGAAAAGGACATTTAGCCCCATCCCTAACACTAACTTCTGGGACTAATCCCTGCCTACCATACCCTTTCTGATTGGTATTTTGACCAACCACATCCTACTTAAAATTAGCATTTGTGATTATGTTGTTGCTGTTCTTGTATCAATGCATGTCTGTGAGTGACAGAGATACTTAGCATAGTGCTATGCCTGGTACCTGGTCAAATACAGGTTAACGAACACATTAAGGGGGTAACTCACGTTACTGGCCAGGTCTCTCTTAGCCTTAGCTGTGAGGATGGACAAGGAGTCCATGCGCAACTCAAAGCCCTTTTCTCGCTGTTGCTCCCAGCTACTCTTATACACTTTCTGAAATGAGAACAAGATCGAATGATGGAACATGTTAAAAGACAGACATGAATTGTAAATTGCCCAGAGCTGTGTTTGAATACTCATACTAACCGCACTGTTTGACGTAAATTGAGTATATTATATGCTTATTGTTCATAGTATGGATACAGTTAATATGCCAAATGTTCCCAGATGTCGTACTAAATTCGCCAAAATACTGAAGAATACAAGCAGTGGACACTTTCCGTGCTTTTAGGGCCCATAATGCAATTCTTCTAAAAATGGGCGGGGCTTCACAACGTTTTCAGATTTGAAGGAAATGGCAGAAATGATGCGGCCGAAGTCCGACGAGAGTGGATACAAATTCATTGCTTTAACTAATTATGACAAATGTTAACATTTTCAGCAATGTAATAAAGTAATGACTTTCCAAATAAGTTATGTTATATGTTGGCTGAAGATTTGTTAGCTACGCCATCCTTACGAACCGCATAGCGTTACAGCAGTATGTTCATTTTTATCAGGATCCCCATTAGCTAACGCCGTAATGCAAGCTGATCTTCCTAGCATCCAAAAACAGCAGTATGTACCGGTATGTTAGCTAGTTATCTAACGTTAGTTTGCTTCTAATACAGTTAACTTGCCAGGCAGTATATTAACTATAATCTAACTAACTACCCAATGTTTATTGACTTGATTATTCATGTCATTCTTAGCTGAGTGGTGTAGTCGTTCTCAATGAACATGGTTAATTCTGTCTATCTACTCCGATTTCAGAGCACTCTCGTCTGAGTGAGCCAGAGTGCAGAATAACTGATGAATTTACGAACGCTCAACACCCTTTGAATATATGGCCGGTGTCAGTAAACGTCAGCAAAAAAGAGAATAATTAAATTGTTGCCAGCAGCACAGTTAGTCACCAACGCTCTGGATAACATTAAAACAGCTCTGCTAGGGTGAGTAAAATGGTCAGAGTGAGGTGTTCTCTCATTTGTGTCTGGAAATAGCTAGCAAGCTATCCAACGTTAGCTTGGGTGCTCGACTGCCGTACTCCTTAGCCAGAGCGTCCAGTGATGTGCTCTGAGAGCAAAATGTTCAGAATTTACGATGGACAATCTCACAACGCTTTGGATTTACAAACGCCCAGAGCGCACTCTGAACGCACTCTGGCACTCCACATTGAATTTACAAACACACCCAAAATTGTAAAATGTCTAGCTAGTAACAAGCTAGCAAGAAGTTGCATAGCAACAGCATCAACTTCCGGTAGACAGAAAAAGAGCTAGTATGCTCAACTGAAAGGATACCGTTTGTTCACAGTATACTAAAATGAACTAATAGTATGTAGTCTGCCAGAGTCCTTACCCCACTGAGGAGGTCTGCATTGGCTTTGGCCTGCCTGAAGAGTGGCTCATCTTTATCCATGGTGTACTGGTGCATCATCTGTTCGTTGCCCGCCTTATACGTTAGCTGACGGGAGAAATAGCCAATCAAACACAAGCCGACTGAATACAGCCAGAAGAAAAGAGCAGGACAGGGTTATAGCAAATGATCAGCCAACCTCACCTTGCTCTGCAGTTCCTGGCTCTTCTTGGCGTGTTTGATAGAGGGAGTATCGGCCACCTGGGTGAACTTGACGTCGTCCACTTTCTGACGGTACTTTTTCTGTGAGAGGAAACAAAGTGAGGAGTCAACACTAAAGAAACAAATAAAAAATACAATAATACACACACATACACGCTCTACCCTATTATACTGACGGTACACGCTCTACCCTATTATACTGACGGTACACGCTCTACCCTATTATACTGACGTCGCACGCGCTACCCTATTATACACGCTCTACCCTATTATACTGACGTCACACGCTCTACCGTATTATACTGACGTCACACGCTCTACCCTATTATACTGACGTCACACGCTCTACCCTATTATACTGACGTCACACGCTCTACCCTATTATACTGACGTCACACGCTCTACCCTATTATACTGACGTCACACGCTCTACCCTATTATACTGACGTCACACGCTCTACCCTATTATACTGACGTCACACGCTCTACCCTATTATACTGACGGTACACGCTCTACCCTATTATACTGACGGTACACGCTCTACCCTATTATACTGACGGTACACGCGCTACCCTATTATACTGACGGTACACGCTCTACCCTATTATACTGACGTCGCACGCTCTACCCTATTATACTGACGTCGCACGCTCTACCCTATTATACTGACGTCGCACGCTCTACCCTATTATACTGACGTCGCACGCTCTACCCTATTATACTGACGTCGCACGCTCTACCCTATTATACTGACGTCGCACGCTCTACCCTATTATACTGACGTCACACGCTCTACCCTATTATACTGACGTCACACGCTCTACCCTATTATACTGACGTCACACGCTCTACCCTATTATACACGCTCTACCCTATTATACTGACGTCGCACGCTCTACCCTATTATACTGACGTCGCACGCTCTACCCTATTATACTGACGTCGCACGCTCTACCCTATTATACTGACGGTACACGCTCTACCCTATTATACTGACGTCACACGCTCTACCCTATTATACACGCTCTACCCTATTATACTGACGTCGCACGCTCTACCCTATTATACTGACGTCGCACGCTCTACCCTATTATACTGACGTCGCACGCTCTACCCTATTATACTGACGGTACACGCTCTACCCTATTATACTGACGTCACACGCTCTACCCTATTATACTGACGTCGCACGCTCTACCCTATTATACTGACGGTACACGCTCTACCCTATTATACTGACGTCACACGCTCTACCCTATTATACTGACGATACACGCTCTACCCTATTATACTGACGTCGCACGCTCTACCCTATTATACTGACGTCACACGCTCTACCCTATTATACTGACGTCACACGCTCTACCCTATTATACTGACGGTACACGCTCTACCCTATTATACTGACGTCACACGCTCTACCCTATTATACTGACGTCACACGCTCTACCCTATTATACTGACGTCACACGCTCTACCCTATTATACTGACGTCGCACGCTCTACCCTATTATACTGACGGTACACGCGCTACCCTATTATACTGACGTCGCACGCTCTACCCTATTATACTGACGTCGCACGCTCTACCCTATTATACTGACGGTACACGCTCTACCCTATTATACTGACGGTACACGCGCTACCCTATTATACTGACGTCGCACGCTCTACCCTATTATACTGACGTCGCACGCTCTACCCTATTATACTGACGTCGCACGCTCTACCCTATTATACTGACGTCACACGCTCTACCCTATTATACTGACGTCACACGCTCTACCCTATTATACTGACGTCGCACGCTCTACCCTATTATACTGACGTCGCACGCTCTACCCTATTATACTGACGTCACACGCTCTACCCTATTATACTGACGTCACACGCTCTACCCTATTATACTGACGGTACACGCTCTACCCTATTATACTGACGTCACACGCTCTACCCTATTATACTGACGTCACACGCTCTACCCTATTATACTGACGTCACACGCTCTACCCTATTATACTGACGACGCACGCTCTACCCTATTATACTGACGTCGCACGCTCTACCCTATTATACTGACGTCACACGCTCTACCCTATTATACTGACGTCACACGCTCTACCCTATTATACTGACGGTACACGCTCTACCCTATTATACTGACGTCACACGCTCTACCCTATTATACTGACGTCACACGCTCTACCCTATTATACTGACGTCGCACGCTCTACCCTATTATACTGACGGTACACGCGCTACCCTATTATACTGACGTCGCACGCTCTACCCTATTATACTGACGTCGCACGCTCTACCCTATTATACTGACGGTACACGCTCTACCCTATTATACTGACGTCGCACGCTCTACCCTATTATACTGACGTCACACGCTCTACCCTATTATACTGACGTCACACGCTCTACCCTATTATACTGACGTCGCACGCTCTACCCTATTATACTGACGTCACACGCTCTACCCTATTATACTGACGTCACTGAGAAGCTCTCCAGCCTTCTTGGCTTGGGTCACATTCAGAGATCCATCAGCCTCCCAGCCAACTCCCTTCATCCAGGTCAGATCTGAACGGTATTGATTCTGAGGGGGAGAGTGAAAGAGAGAGCGCGAGAGAGAGGGGGAAAGGCAAAGAGTGTGAGACCGAAAAAGAGAGAGTTCACAATTCATTCATATTTGATAGTAAACACTAACTTGAATAACACCCATGTAGATATTTTCCTAAATCCCTATTCACCTTCCCTTTGCTCTCCCGGCCCTCTCGCCAAACCTCAACCCTGAAGATCTCAAGTCAATTCAAACATACCTTATGACTGTTCAACTATAAAACCAAAGCTTTCTGATTATTACTCCTTTAAACATTGGCACTCAAATTCTATTATCTGCATGAGAGGGTAAGCTGTTCATTTTAGTCTATCAAACACACATAGAACCCTCCACCAGTGCCGCCCATGGCCCACCCCTCTCTGCCTCACCTCGCTCTGCAGGTTATAGGCCTTTTTGGCCTGCTGTACTTGGATGTCGTCGGATAGGATGGTGTAGTGGTGGAGCTTCGTCCTGTAGTCCAGGTCGCTGGCAAGGGCCTGGGCTTTTTTAGCATGGCTCAGGTTGACCATGTCCATGGACAAGCTGAACTGGGACTGGTTCTCCTTGGAGTTCTTCTTGTACTCAATCTGTTGAGATTGTTGTGGATAACAGAGAGACAGACAGATAAGGGAGGAGATTGAGAATCAGGAGGGTGTGTGGTGGAAAGCAGACTGAACCAGGTTTTCCTCTAGAATTTTGCTTAGCTCCAATCTGTTTATTTTTTTATACTGAAAAACTCCCCAGTCCTTAATAATTACAAGCATACCCATAACATGATGCAGCTACCTCTATGCTTGAGTATATGGAGTGTGGTTTTCAGTAATGTATTGGATTTGCCCCAAACATAACACTTTGTATTTAGGACAAAAAGTGTATTGCTTTGCCACATTTTTTGCAGTATTACCTTGCTGCAAACAGGATACATGTTTTGGAATAATTATATTCTGTACAGGCTTCCTTCTTTTCACTCTGTCATTTAGGTTAGTGTTGTGGACTAACTACAATGTTGATGATCCATACACAGTTTTCTCCTATCACAGGCATTAAACTCTGTAACTGTTTTAAAGTCACCATTGACCTCATTGTGAAATCCCTGAGTGGTTTTCTTCCTTTCCGGCAACTGAGTTAGGAAGGACACCTGTATCTTTGTAGTGACTGGGTGTACTGATACACCATCCAAAGTGTAATTACTAACTTCACCATATTCAAATTGATATTCAATGTCTGCTTTTTTTACCCAATAGGTGTCCTTTGCAAGGAACTGAAAAACCTCCCTGGTCTTTGTGATTGAAACTGTGTTTGAAATTCACTGCTTGACTGAGGGACCTTCCAAATAATTGTATGTGTGGGGTACAGAGTAGGTGCCATCAGGTGCAAAACATACTAAATAGAAATTAACTTTATTAACCACAACAACCCAGTTGGAAAATGTTACCTCAGTATGGTTCTCAATCAGAGACAATGATAGACAGCTGCATCTGATTGAGATCCACACCCGGCCAAACAACAAAGAAATCCAAAACAGAGAAAATTAACATAGAATGCCCACCCTGGCCTAACCAAAATAGAGAATAAAAGCCTCTCTATGGCCAGGGCGTGACAATTGTGAACAAATATCTGGGTGCCTTGTTAGGATCCGTTGCTGACGACGACATGAATAACACACAGCTGGTTTTAAGCTCTTTCGGCAGGATAGAACAGCGGCCTCTGGTAAGACAAGGGGTGGCGCTCTGTGAATTTTTGTAAACAACAGCTGGTGCACGAAATCTAAGGAAGTCTCAAGGTTTTGCTCGCCTGAGGTAGAGTATCTCATTTTAAGCTGTAGACCACACTATTTACCAAGAAAGTTTATCTGTATTTTTCGTAGCTGTCTACATGCCACCACAAACCGATGACCGCAGTCATTGAGCTGTGTACAGCCATAAATAAACCGAAACGCTCACCCAGAGGCCGCGCTCCTAGTGGCCGAGAACTTTAATGCCGGAAAAGTCATCCGTTTTACCAAATTTCTACCAGCATGTTAAATGTGCAACAGAGGCACGTACAAAGTTCTCCCTCGCCATCCATTTGACAAATCTGACCATAATTATATCCTCCTGATTCCTGCTTGCAAACAAAAATTAAGGCAAGAATCCCCATTGACTCGGTCTATAAAAAAGTGATCAGATGAAGCAGATGCTAAAATACAGGACTGTTTTACTACCACAGACTGGAATATGTTCCGGGATTCTTTCGATGGCATTGAGGAGTATAACACCACATCAATCACTGCCTTCATCAATAAGTGTAGCGATGACGTCGTCCCAACAGTGACCGTACATACAAACCCCAACCAGAAGCCAATGACTACAGGCAACATTCGCATCGAGCTAAAGGGTAAAGCTGCCGCTTTCAAGGAGCGGGACTCTAACCCAGAAGCTTATAAGAAATCCCACTATGCCCTCCGACGAACCATCAATACAGGACTATTTTATTTATTTTACTAGGCAAGTCCGTTAAAAACAAATTCTTATTTTCAATGACAGCCTACCGAGGAACAGTGGGTTAACTGCCTTGTTCAGGGGCAGATCGACAGATTTTTACCTTGTCAGATTTAAAACATCTGTCTGAAAGGGTCTCTTTTCCAAGTTTAAAAGGATAAACATTCACACGCAACACCATGGGCCAGAAAAGGCAGAGTGCATTGACCACGCTGTCAATCGAGCATGACTTCTACTGTGTTCAAAACAATTGGAAACTCGGAACTGGGACATCTCAGACTTCAGTGCGTTCAAGACAACTGGGAACTCTAAAAAAAAAAACAAGCTCCAACTGAGAATTCCAAGTCGGGAACTCTGGCCTCTTTCTAGAGCTCTGACCTGAAGATCACTGACGTCATGATTCAACCTTGTTTTTCCAGTTGTCTTTAAGGCACCATAAATCCAGAGAATGTCAGACTTTGATGATAAAGTTTGATGTGAGCACAGCACAACAACGGTCAGTCCAAAACTGCATTTTATGCTACTGCATACAGAGCATTCGTAAATTATTCAGACACCTTCACTTTTTCCATATTTTGTTATGTTACGGCCTTATTCTAAAGTGGATCAAATTCTATATTTTTTTCTAATCAATCTACACACAATAACCCATAATGACAAAGCGAAAACAGGTTTTTAGACATTTTTGCAAATGAAATAAAAAACAGATACCTTATTTACGTAAGTGTTCAGACCCTTTGCTATGAGGCTAAAATTTGAGCTCAGGTGCATTCTGTTTCCATTGATCCTCCTTGAGATGTTTCTACAACTTGATAGGAGTCCACCTGTGGTAAATTAAATTGATTGTACATGATCTTGAAAGGCACACACCTGTCTATATAGGGCATGTCAGAGCAAAAACCAAGCCATGAGGTCAAAGGGATTGTCCGTAGAGCTCCGAGACAGGACTGTGTCAAGGCACATATCTGGGGAAGGGTACCCATAAATATATGCTGCATTCAAGATCCCCAAGAACACAGTGGCCTCCATCATTCTTAAATTAAGTTTGGAACCACCAAGACTCATCCTAGAGCTGGCCACCCGGCCAAACTGAGCAATCGGGGGAGAAGGGCCTTGGTCAGGGAGGTGACCAAGAACCCCATGGTCACTCTGACAGAGCTCCAAAGTTCCTCCATTGAGATGGGAGAACCTTCCAGAAGGACAAGCATCTCTGCAGCACTCCACCAATCAGGCCTTTATGGTAGAGTGGCCAGACAGAAGCCAATCCTCAGTAAAAGGCACAAGACAGCCCGCATGCAGTTTGCCAAAAGGCACCTAAAGGACTCTCAGACCATGAGAAACAAGATTCTCTGGTCTGATTAAACCAAGATTGAACTCTTTGGCCTGAATGCCAAGCGTCACGTCTGGAGGAAACCAGGAACTGCTCATCATCTGGCCAATACCATCCCTATGGTGAAGCATGGTGGTGGCAGCATCATGCTGTGGGGATGTTTTTCAGGGGCAGGGACTGGGAGACTAGTCAGGATCGAGGGAAGGCTGAACAGAGCAAAGAGATCCTTGATGACAACCTCCAGAGCGATTAGGACCTCAGACTGGGGGCGAAAGTTCACCTTCCAACAGGACTACGACCCTAAGCACACAGCCAAGACAATGCAGGAGTGGCTTTGGGACAAGTCTCTGAATGTCCTTGAGTGGCCCAGCCAGAGCCCGGACTTTAACCAGATCAAACATCTCTGGAGAGACCTGGAAATAGCTGTGCAGCTACCGTTTTGCGGGCGCCTAACCAATTGTGCTATTTGTTCGTTTTTCTTCAATTTTTTTGTATTATTTTGTACGTAATGTTGCTGCTACCGTCTCTTATGACCAAAAATAACTTCTGGACATCAATTATTCACCTCGACTGGACAAATATTTTTTTATTTAACTCGACGGAAATACTGCTTTCTCGAGAACGGGAGTGAAGAAAAGACAGCGGAGGTCGAGCTGAGAATTCATAGGCAAGTGAGTAAACCTCCATTACCATCCGTTCTATTGGCCAATGTGCATTCATTGGAAAAACAAATGAATGATATACCAGCAAGACTATCCTACCAACGTGTCACTAAAAACAGTAATATCTTATGTTTCACCTAGTTGTGGCTGAACGATGACACGGATAATATCAAATCAAATTTGTCACATACACATGGTTAGCAGATGTTAATGCGAGTATAGCGAAATGCATGTGCTTCTAGTTCCGACAATGCAGTAGTAACCAACGAGTAATTTAAACTAACAATTCCACAACTGCTACCTTATACACACAAGTGTAAAGGGATAAAGAATATGTACATAAAGATATATAAATGAGTGATGGTACAGAACGGCATAGGCAAGATGCAGTAGATGGTATCGAGTACAGTATACACATATGAGATGAGTAATGTAGGGTATATAAACATAAAGTGGCATAGTTTAAAGTGTCGAGTGATACATGTATTACATAAAGATGGCAAGATGCAGTAGATGGTATCGAGTACAGTATATACATATGAGATGAGTAATGTAGGGTATGTAAACATTATATAAACTGGCTAGTGATACATTTTTTACATCATTTTCCATTATTAAAGTGGCTGGAGTTGAGTCAGTATGTTGGCAGCAGCCACTCAATGTTAGTGGTGGCTGTTTAACAGCCTGATGGCCTTGAGGTAGAAGCTGTTTTTCAGTCTCTTGGTCCCTGCTTTGATGCACCTGTACTGACCTCTCCTTCTGGATGATAGCGGGGTGAACAGGCAGTGGCTCGGGTGGTTGTTGTCCATGATGATCTTTATGGCCTTCCTGTGACATCGGGTGGTGTAGGTGTCCTGGAGGGCAGGTAGTTTGCCCCCGGTGATGCGTTGTGCAGACCTCACTACCTTCTGGAGAGCCTTACGGTTGTGGGCGGAGCAGTTGCCGTACCAGGCGGTGATACAGCCCGACAGGATGCTCTCGATTGTGCATCTGTAAAAGTTTGTGAGTGCTTTTGGTGACGAGCTGAATTTCTTCAGCCTCCTGAGGTTGAAGAGGCACTGCTGCACCTTCTTCACCACGCTGTCTGTGTGGGTGGACCAATTCAGCTTGTCCGTGATGTGTACGCCGAGGAACTTAAAACTTACTACCCTCTCCACTACTGTCCCGTCGATAGGACAGGGGGGTGCTCCCTCTATTGTTTCCTGAAGTCCACGATCATCTCCTTTGTTTTGTTGATGTCATTTTTCTGACAGCACACTCCGATGACCCTCACCTCCTCCCTGTAGGCCATCTCGTCGTTGTTGGTAATCAACCTACTACTGTAGTGTCGTCCGCAAACTTCATGATTGAGTTTGAGGCGTGCATGGCCACGCAGTCGTGGGTGAACAGGGAGTACAGGAGAGGGCTCAGAACGCACCCTTGTGGAGCCCTAGTGTTGAGGATCAGCGGGGTGGAGATGTTGTTACCTACTCTCACCACCTGGGTGCGGCCCGTCAGGAAGTCCAGTACCCAGTTGCACAGGGCGGGGTCGAGACCCAGGATCTCGAGCTTGATGACGAGTTTGGAGGGTACTATGGTGTTAAATGCTGAGCTGTAGTCGATGAACAGCATTCTCACGTAGGTATTCCTATTGTCCAGATAGTTAGGGCAGTATGGTTGCGATTGTGTCGTCTGTGGACCTATTGGGGCGGTAAGAAAATTGGAGTGGGTCTAGGGTGTCAGGTAGGGTGGAGGTGATATGGTCCTTGACTAGTCTCTCAAAGCACTTCATGATGACGGAAGTGAGTGCTAGTCGTTTAGCTCAGTTACCTTAGCTTTCTTGGGAACAGGAACAATGGTGGCCCTCTTGAAGCATGAGGGGACAGCAGACTGGGATAAGGATTGATTGAATATGTCCATAAACACACCAGGCAGCTGGTCTGCGCATGCTCTGAGGACGCGGCTGGGGATGCCGTCTGGCCTGCAGCCTTGCGAGGGTTAACACGTTTAAATGTTTTACTCACGTCGGCTGCAGTGAAGGAGAGTCCGCAGGTTTTGGTAGCGGGCCGTGTCAGTGGCACTGTATTGTCCTCAAAGCGAGCAAAGAAGTTATTTAGTCTGTCTGGGAGCAAGACATCCTGTTCCGCAACGGGGCTGGTTTTCTTTTTGTAATCCGTGATTGACTGTAGACCATGCCACATACCTATTGTGTCACAGCTGTTGAATTGCGACTATACTTTGTCTTTATACTGACGCTTAGCTTGTTTGATTGCCTTGCGGAGGGAATAGCTACACTGTTTGTCATGTTTCCGGTCACCTTGCCCTGGTTAAAAGCAGTGGTTTGCACTTTCAGTTTCGCGCAAATGCTGCCATCAATCCACGGTTTCTGGTTTGGGAATGTTTTAATAGTTGCTATGGGTACGACATCGCCAATGCACTTTCTAATGAACTCGCTCACCGAATCAGCGTATTCGTCAATGTTGTTGTTGGACACAATGCGAAACATATCCCAATCCACGTGATCGAAGCAGTCTTGAAGCGTGGAATCAGATTGTTCGGACCAGCGTTAAACAGACCTGAGCACGGGAGCTTCCTGTTTTTAGTTTCTGTCTGTAGGCTGGAAGCAACAAAATGGAGTCGTGGTCAGCTTTTCCGAAAGGAGGGCGGGAGAGGGCCATATATGCATCGCGGAAGTTAGAATAACAATGATCCAGGGTTTTACCAGCCCTGGTTGCACAATCAATATGCTGATAGAATTTAGGGAGTCTTGTTTTCAGATTAGCCTTGTTAAAATCCCCAGCTACAATGAACAAGCCAATATCCCTTTCAATGCTGCTTGCAGCTATAATCATTATAATATGAAACATTTCATCTCAAATCCAAACTGCTGGAGTATAGGTTTAAATGAAAAATGTTAGCTTCACTGTCCAAATACATATGGTGCAACAGCATGTTTATTGTGTTTCATATTCTTACCTCACTGGTCATCTTGGACGCCTGAAGAGAGTGCAGGGTCTTGGAGTCGCTGACATTGCTTGTCTTATCTTTATTTTTCATGAATGACTCTTTGTACTTAATCTGTAACACACGGCCACCACCCAAATCACATCAGACAGTCACGTATAATCAGATGACCAATCCCTCCCTCATTCTTATCCACTAATATCTCATTCTCATTACATAAGAAAGGATTGTTCTGTGTGAGTACCAGCTACAGGAAGGGAATGCTTACATCACTGGCCAGGTCCCGAGATGCTTTGGCAGCCTTGACGGTCAGCGTGTCCAGGCCGATGTCACATGTTTTGGACTTGGTCTTCTCCCAGTCCTCCTTGTATTTTATCTGGAATAATTTCTATAAATAAAAACTACAGCAACCCTTATTCATATGGTATGTGTATAACCCTTTCGGAATATAGTGCATTCTGAACATATTCACACCCCTTGACCTTTTCCACATGTTATTACATTAGAGCCTTATTCTAAAATGTTTTTTTCCCCCTCATCAATCTACACACAGTAACCCTATAATGACAAAACAAAAACTATTTTTTTGTAATTTTTACCAAATATCTACTGAAATATCACATTTTACATAAGTATTCAAACCCTTTACCAAGTACTTCATTGAAGCACCTTTAGCAATGATTACAGCATTGAGTCTTCTTAGGTATGACGCTACAGCTTGGCACACCTGTATTTGGGGAGTTTATCCCATTCTTCTCTGCAGATCCTCTCAAGCTCTGTCACGTTGGATGGAGAGTGTCGCTGCACAGCAATTTTCATGTCCCTCCAGAGATGTTTGATCGTGTTCAAGTTCGGGCTATGGCTGAGCCACTCAAGGACATTCAGAGACTTGTCCCGAAGCCACTCCTGCATTGTCTTGGCTGTGTGCTTAGGGTCGTTGTCCTGTTGGAAGGTGAACCATTGCCCCTGTCTGAGGTCCTGAGCGCTCTGGAGCAGGATTTCATCAAGGATCTCTCTGTACTTTGCTCCGTTCATCTTTCCCTTGATCCTGACTAGTATCCCAGTCCCTCCGCTGAAAAACATCCCCACAGTATGATGCTGCCACCACCATGCTTTACCGTAGGGATGGTGTCAGGTTTCCTCCAGACGTGACGCCTTCGAATCAGGTCAAAGAGTTCAATCTTGGATTCATCAGACCAGAGAATCTTGTTTCTCATGGTCCGGATCCTTTAGGTGCCTTTTGGCAAACACCAAGCGGGCTGTCATGTTCCTTTTACTGAAGAGTGGTTTCCGCCTGGCTACTCTACCATAAAGGCCTGATTGGTGATGGGCTGCATAGATAGTTGTCCTTCTGGAAGGTTCTCCCATCTCCACAGAGGAACTCTAGAGCTCTGTCAGAGTGACCATCGGGTTCATGGTCACCTGCCTGACCAAGGCCTTTCTCCCCTGATTGCTCAGTTTGACCGGGCGGCCAGCTCTAGGAAGAGTCTTGGTGGTTCCAAACTTCTTCCATTTATGAATGATGGAGGCCACTGTGTTTTTGAAGACCTTCAATGCTGCGGAAATGTTTTGGTACCTTTCCCCATATCTGTTCCTTGATACAATCCTGTCTCGGCGCTCAACGGACAATTCCTTCAACCTCATGGCTTGGTTTTTGCTCTAACATGCACTGTCAACTGTGGGACCTTACATAGACAGGTGTGTCCCTTTCCAAATCATGTCCAATCAATTGAATTCACCACAGGTGGACTCCAATCAAGTTGAGAAACATCTCAAGGATGATCAATGGAAACAGGATGCACCTGAGCTCAATTTCGAGTCTCATAGCAAAGGGTCTGAATACTTACGCAAATAAGGTATTTAAGTTTTTATTTTGAATAACTTTGCAAAAATGTCAACCTGTTTTTGCTTTGTCATTACGGGCAATTGTGTGTAGTTTAATGAGAATCAAAAAATATTTAATTAATTTTGGAATAAGGCTGTAAACGTAACAAAATGTGGAAAAAGTCAAGGGGTCTGAATACTTTCCAAATGCACTGTATATGCAAATGCGGAGCGAAAGCTATGTTGTTTGTATGTACTGTATAGAGTGTAATGTTTGGTATAGACCGTGGCGTGATAGAAAGATAGTGTACATGTGTATCTTTGGCTCTACTTGCATTGCTGAGTTGTTGAGCGTTGATCCTGGCCTGGACGATTTGAGGGGTATCTGTCACCGAGCTGTACTTGACTTGGTCAATGTGTTGTCTGTAGTTAACCTACATGGGGGAATCAGAGATATCAAGTCAGGTTTCCTTGATATTATGAAAGGGGTTCCGCATAGGTTGGTTTTGGTTCCAGTACTTTTTACTATATACATTAACAATATTGGTTTGTCTGTAAAAAATTGTAACCTACAAGTAGGGCTGTTATGGTGCCCATATTACCGCCACATCTGTGGTCAAGAGTCATGATGGCAGTCAAATTTCACATGACCTTTAGTCACTAATTAGGCTTCTCCAAGCTCTGATGCTGCTGATGGTCAATAGTAGCCTAGTGAACTTGATAACTGCCTGGTACTCAGCACTCTATTGTCCCACTAATCACTCTGACAATGAAAATGTTAGCGAAAATCTACTCAAACACTTCATGAGAGCCCATGAGCTCGTGTTGCGCAACATTTCTATAGGCTATGCAATTGCTTGAGAAAACAGAGTGATGGCCTCTATTAAAAAGAGGAGGATCCCATCAGTTTGTATAGGCTAGGACTACTATATTTATTTCTCAACTTTCCTAATATTAAGCACATTGCTTATCTTTACAACAGGAGCATAGCCTACCTGGCTGGCAAGAAAATGAACCACGGTGAAAGCGTTCCTCCATTCACTATTTAAGTGCATAGATGACATGTATTTTCCCCCTGACCCTGTTTCGAGACAGGTGCATGATAAAGGTGCATGATAAAGGTGCATGATAATGGTCCATTCTAAATCTAAATAAATTTCACACATATATTATTTAGTATTTGTCAAGACAAGACCAAAACAATTATAGTCTGGTGGGTGACAATATTAGCTTTGCCTTAAAGCTTGTGTGCATATTTTTCAAAAAGTCGCAAAAGTCTAGCCTAGCCAACAGATTTAAAGTGGCAAAATAACTTCTTGAAATTAAGCACATGAATCCGCTTTACAAAGGGTGTAGAGCCTAACTGGCATACATACGCAGCACGTGAGTTTCAAGTTTGGGGAATTTTCACTTTCACCATACAAATTCACCTCTATAATAAAAGCATTACATGCATAATCACATTTGCCGCCACTTTTGAGAATGGTGTTTTCCCGCTAATGGAACATTTGATTTAAACATATGTAGATTGGACACTTCATTTTATTACGGCCACAGCTTCAGTGCACAATGCATTATTTACCAGAAAGTAGGCAGGCCCTCTTTAAAGTCAAGTAGGATGATTAATTTCTCTTTTTATTTATAAGTCTCTTTTATAAAAACTCCCACCGTACCTAACATCATTAATAAACTTTAGATGTATGGTACCATACCTAGTCTCAGGGATGGCTAACTCTGGAAATCCCTTCAGTCCCCCCAAAGTAAGGTAAATCAGCTTTTAGTTTCTTAGCATCCCATGTTCCCAAAGTTCCCAACAACTGGATGTACTGGTCCCACTCAGGTAGTTCAAAATATTGATTGGGGACCTCTTTGCTGAGGAATGTGATTGTTTTTCTTGAGTGTGTTTGTAATGTTGTACAGTGCCTTGCGAAAGTATTCGACCCCTTTGAACTTTGCGACCTTTTGCCACATTTCAGGCTTCAAACATAAAGATATAAAACAATAATTTTGCACGCCCAATTTTTCAGTTTTTGATTTGTTAAAAAAGTTTGAAATATCCAATAAATGTCGTTCCACTTCATGATTGTGTCCCACTTGTTGTTGATTCTTCACCAAAAAATACAGTTTTATATCTTTATGTTTGAAGCCTGAAATGTGGCAAAAGGTCGCAAAGTTCAAGGGGGCCGAATACTTTCGCAAGGCACTGTATATTTGTATTCTATAGTCATTTGTAAATTGTGTGTATGCAGAGCTCCCTTGTGAAAGAGACCTTGTTCTCAATGGAACTCCCTGTTAAAATAAAGTGGTATATTGTAGTATTACGTGTGTGTGTGTGTGTGTGTGTGTGTGTGTGTGTGTGTGTGTATTAGCTTGTGGTGTGTATACACTCACATCACTGCACAGTTCAGCATTTGGTCAGGTAAGGTTAGACAAATAGCTGAATGATTTAACGGTGAAACGTGTTTATTAATCAATGTCGAACATGCAATAGTGTCTCACCCCCCTCCCCCACACCAAAAAGCATCAAGAAGCACTTACATTGCTGAGTTGTTGAGCGTTGATCCTGGCTTGGACGATGTCAGGGGTATCTGTCACCGAGCTGTACTTGACTTGGTCAATGTGCTGTCTGTAGTTCTTCTACATGGGAAGATGAGAGATGCAATAAATGATTAATGTATCAGGGTAGAAAGATACCGTATGTAAAGACATCTGTAGTGCTGCCTCTGAACATATTTCTTTCTACCCCTGAGTTAATTGTGCCTGATAAAATGCAAAGGGGTCCTTAATATTTCAAAACTAAAAGCATTGTATTAGGGACAAATTATTCATTATTCCCTAAACCTCAACTAAATCTTGTAATAAATAATGTGGAAATTGAGAAAGGTGAGGTGACTAAACTGTCATGGTAAAAACATATTGATACAACAGTAGCTATGATGGGGAGAAGTCTGTCCATAATACAGTACTACATAGAGCCATGAGTACAAGGAGTACAAGGAACTCTATTCCACATCAAGTAACTCATGCAAGTAGTAATATTATATTTGTTTAAATGATAAAAATACACCTTATGGAACAGCGGGACTGTGAAGCAACACAAACATAGGCACTGAGACATGCACACACGCACACAAGATAACATATACACTATACACACACGTACACATGGATTTGTGTATTAGATATGTGGTAGTAGAGTAGGGGCCTGAGGGAACACACTTAATGTGTTGTGAAATCTGTTGTGAAGTATTGTAATGTTTTGAAAGTTGTATAAATGCCTTCATTTTGCTGAACCCCAGGAGGAGTAGCAGCTGCCAAGGGACCCATAATAAATACATATACAACATGAGCAGAATTGAGAAGATGTGAAGTCAACGGTACGCTTATGATTTAGATATTATGGGTTGAGCTCCCTCTATATATTAGTCTAGTTTAATGGGTGATCCACATTTAAAATGGTTTACCCAGCTACTAGACCCCCTTCAGTTGGCCTCTTTAAAATAGCCCACTTTTGAATTATACAGTCCTCAAGAGGAACCCTTTGGGTTTTTCTATCTGCGAAAGCACCCTGTTTACTGGTTTTGGTTACTATGTCCAGTATGAGAGCCAGGTTAAACTTATGAGGCGAAGGGGAAACTCACGTCCTTGAGTGGATCCAGTTTCCTCTGACTCTGGTAGCCTGGTGTGATGGTGGCTGGGTAGTTGTATTCTACATGGTCAGTTTTCTCCTGCTCATACTCCTGCTTGTAGGCAATCTGCAGGTCACAGAAACATTTCAATTAACGTTATTGATCCCCAGCAGTACCAATACAGACACACAGGCGTGCATGAGACAGAACACATAGATGTGAGTACTGATGGCTGATAGGCATTATATGTGCCACATTTACCAATAAAATAAACAACACCATGAAAAAGATTCATAAAGAAAGAACCTGTGTGGCTCAGTCCTGTGAGGCTTAGTTGGTAGAGTATGGCACTTGCAACTTCAGGATCATGGGTTCTATTCGCACTGGGGCCACCCACATGAAAATGTGTACATGTGTAACAGGTAGGGCCTCAGATGGTCTGATTAATTTCCTGACTTCCCTATATAAAGTGAATTCTAATCAGGCACTTGGAGAGACTCCTTTGCCGTGGGTCATATTAATGTGCCTGCTTTGTTTGAATAAGGTTGAACATCATGATGAAGCTGAAGCAGACCGCTCTAGGTGGTTCTTGGTGAAACTGATGTGACTCTAAGGATGTAATTGTAATTGCTTATCCAACCTCTGTTTTTTCTTTGTTAATGTGTCATTCCACGATTAGAGTGCCTTTTGGTGTAATTTTGTTTAAAAAAAAAAAACTATATTTCACGCAATTTTAACATTCTGTTAAAAATATCACATGTTCAACTTCATAACAAACATGCTTTTCTAGCTCAAATTTAGAAAACATTTTATAAACGAGGGACATTCCAAAAGGGGGATTTTCAGGGAAAACAACTTAATTTAATAAATAAAAAACTGCTACTGGAATTGTATATGTTATGTTTAGTAAGGGGAACATATGTATGTGATCCAACTGTTAGATTAAGTGTTTCATCAAAATGTATACGCATAATTCCTGAGAGACATAGAAGGCACTCTATTCGTGGAACGACGATCCTAAACTAAGAATTAGAGCCACTTCCCACGGTGTTGCAGTGCAGTGCCAGGATAATTGTAGAACTTATTGAGTGAACCTGCTTTTTGATAACCTAAAAGTGAGACTTATTGCGTAAACACGTAATTGTGTAATTGGTGACAGTTTCAAATGACTATTGAGTGCATCCTAACAATTTCTATTCTAACCTAATCAATGACTTATCCTTGTAATACAGTTGCAATTGTGGTAGAGTTGGTCTTAAAGAAACAGTGTATCTTTTTTACAAGAAACCTTAGCTCAACAACAGAATCCTATTTTTCTAAATAAAAGCTATTTTTGTATTCTGGTGTACTTCTATCATTTATTTGATAGGCCTGTGTTAGGAGCCTTAGTTTGGAGCTACCTTTTGCTCCTGTCTAAACTAATGGGTGGCATAGTGTAGCTAATGTCTGGTCACACATACACTACTGTAAGTCACTTTGGATAAAGGCGTCTGCTAAATGGAGTATATAGTGCCTTCAGAAAATATTCACAACCCTTTAAAAACGTTTTTGTTACAGCCTGCATTTAAAATGGATTGATTGAATTGAGATTTTGCGTCACTGATCTACACACAATACCCCATAACATCGAAGTGGAATTTTGTTTGTGGAACATTTTTTAAATTAATACAAATTTAAAGCTTGAAGGTCTTCAGTGGACAAGTATTCAACCCGTTTGTTATGGCAACACCTAAAAAAGTTAAGGAGTACAAATGTGCTTGACAAATCACATACAGTTGAAGTCGGAAGTGTACATACACCTTAGCCAAATACATTTGAACTAAGTTTTTCACAATTCCTGACATTTAATCCTAGTAAAAATTCCGTCTTTTTTTATTTTTTTTTATTTATACCATAAAACACAAGCAAGGGGTAACATTAAAGTATTAGAACATGAAGGACAAACAATACAGCATCAAGACACTATCAAACATGTATCAGTCTTTCTGCAACAGAGCTATCCTTATGTGTGAGGGTGCGTGTGTATGATAGTGATATAAAATATATGTCATAGTTTCTTTTTTCATGATCACAATGTTGTGAAACCCGAACCCTCCAAGATCCCCTCACAGTTCCCCAATAGCTGTCCCTCAACCATTCAAGACCCCTCCCACAGTCCCCCCCCCCCCCCCCCCCCCCCCGAAGAAAAAAAATTACAATTAATTCCATTCCCCACCATCAAGAACCCCCCCCCCAATGCACCAACAACCAAGATAATGAACTAAAGAGAAAAATGAAAAGACAGAAGAAAACAGCAAACAACAACGCAAAAAAATATATACAAAATAATACATTTAAAACAAAGAACATCAAGGACACCTGAAATCACAACAGCAATGCCAACTGTATATGGTTGTGCGCATGTCTGGCACTATTACATGTATGTGTGTGTTCTTGTATGTGTTTGTTTGAATGAGAGTGTGTGTGTATATGCATGTGTACAAACACCTGCACGGCATCAGCCTCAGGCAAACCGGCATTAGTTGTAAAAACCCCTCTGTGTCATTCAAATGTTATTTCATTATGTTTTATTTTGACTTTTTTTCCCTTTATCTTTTGACCATCATTCTCTCTCTCACACAGCAACTCCACTCCCACTTGTCTCCAATTCTACATACCAACCCTCAGCTTCCCTCAGCCCATCCCATCTCTCTCTGCTGGCCACCCACTTCCTGTTTCTACGCAACATATCTTTCAACTATGCTATAATGTTTAACGTACAATTTCAACCTATCTAATCGAAAATAATCTACAGATTTCCCATAAATACAGGTATTTTATCAACCAGCACATTTGAGTTCAGCCATAATATTTGTTGTAATATTTGTTCTATCTTTTCAGGGGGATGAAATTGAAATTGTAGCCAGCTCTGCAATGCTTGTTTGAGAAAGACAGATACTTTGAAAAAAGTATCATTTAACATTTTTGAACAATGGATGAGCTTTTCTTATTAATCTATTTGAGAACCATTTAGGGTTCAAATAAAACTTTTGAATAAGTGAAGCTTTTAGAGAGAGGTTTAGTGCTTTCATATTTAATAATCTCAACCTACCCAATTCATATTCATTATATAGATAGGCTCGTTTTATTTTGTCTGGTTTAGCATCCCAGATAAAGCTAGATATTTTTTGCTCGTATGATTTGAAAAACGAATCATCAGGAGTAGGCAGCGCCATAAGTAAGTGAGTAAACTGAGATATGACTAGGGAGTTAATCAGGGTAATTTTTCTATAAATAGACCAGAGATATTTACCTTTCTGGTTGCAGGATCTTGTCTAAGTTTTCTATTGAAATTTATTTATATATTTTGTGATATGAATACCGAGTATGTCTACTTCACCATCAGCCCATTTTATAGGTAAGCTGCAAGGTAATGCAGAAGTTGTATTTTTTAAGGATCCAATACGTAATATTGTACACTCATCATAATTCGGTTTCAGTCCAGAGAGTACATAAAAGTTATCTATATCTTTAATGAGACATTGCAGGGATCTAGCTTGCAGACTTAACATAAAACTTGAGTCATCGGCATACATGGACACCTTTGATTTTAAGCCTTGGATTTCTAATCCTCTGTTGTTATTGGATCTGATTTTAATAGCTGGCATTTCCATGGCCATAACGAATAGATATGGTGACAGCGGACACCCTTGTTTAACTCCTCTTGACAATTCAAAACTCTCTGAGAAGTAGCCGTTATTTACTATTTTACACATGGGGTTGCTATACATAATTTTTTACCCATTTTATAAAAGAATTACCAAAATTGAAAAAAATCCAGTCATTTATAAATAAAGTCCAGTCTTACTTTATCAAATGCCTTTTCAAAATCCGCTATAAATACCATTCCTGGCTTCTTATATGTTTCATGATGTTCTATTATTTCTAGTACTCGTCGTATATTATCTCCAATGTATCGTCCATGTAAAAAAACCTGTCTGATCAGGATGAACAATACCTGGTAAAAACCCTTTTAATTCTGAGTGCTATGCATTTTGCTAGTATTTTTGCATCACAACATTGAAGTGTAAGGGGCCTCCAGTTTTTTTTAGATAGACTGGGTCTTTATATTTGCCATCTGGGTCTTGTTTTAATAATAGAGAAATAAGATACCTGACAGACTACCATTGCTATAGGAGTAGTTAAAACAGTCTAATAATGGAGCTTTTAATATATCAAGAGATTATTGATGTACCTCTACCGGTATGCCATCAAGCCCTGGGGTTTTTCCAGACTGAAAGGATTTAATAGCCGCAAAGTTCTTCCTCTGTAATTTGGCCTTCGCACTGATCTTTCTGTACATTTGTTAATTTTCCATTTTTGTATATTATTTGGAAATAATTCCTTACCGTAATCTTCATTCAGTGGGAGAGGATGAGACGGAAAGAGAACATCTGTCTAAAATAATTAGCTTCCTCTTTTAAAATATAATTTGGAGAATAATAGATGACTCCGTCTTCAGTAATGAGTTTCTGCAAATTATTTTTGTTAGCGTTCCTGTATTGGAGATTCAGGAAGAATCTTGTGCATTTTTCTCCATATTCCATCCAGTTTGCTTTATTTTTGTAATAGATTACATTAGATCGTTCTTGAATAAGTTCCTCAACTTCTTTTTGTTTTTCCTCTAACTTATTTTGTATCTCTGTAGTGTGGTTGATGGATTTCCCTTGTTAGTCTTGATTCTTTAGCCAGAAACTGTTTTTTTTTTTTAAATTTATGAATATTGAATTGAACGACCCCTGAAGGTAGATTTAAAGGTATCCCAAACAATAAGGGGATTTGCTGAACCTATATTATACTGGACAAATTAAGTTATAAATTATTTTGTCTCAGTTAAATATATAAGTTGTCCTCTAGTAAACTTTAATTCAAATCCCCGTCCACGTAGAAAATCTATAAGAGTTATGTGAAGGCCAATTAGATGATGATCCGATCGCATTCTGTCTCCTATTAAAACTTTTTTAACCTTTTGATGCAAAAGAGAAAGAGACAAGAAAGTAGTCAAGATGACTAGCTTGATTAAGTCTTCTCCATATATATCTCACTAGGTCAGGGTTTTTTAGTCTCCAAATATCCACTATTTCTAATGTGTCCATAATATTTGTGATTTCCTTAAGGGGAAGGTGATGATAGTTTGTAGAGTGATTACCTTTACGGTCCATTGAGGTACTTAACACTCTGTTACCATAATGATTAGATCATCTGTTGCCTGTAAGTTCAATAAATTGGTATAAATGTTTTCAAAGAAGTGTGGATCATCCTGATTTGGACCATATAGATTAATGAGCCAAATCTCTTTTTCTTCCACTTTCATATTCAAAAGGATCCACCTTCCTTGCGAATCATTCCTGATTATTTGCACATTCAGATTTACATTTTTGTTAATTAATATCATCACCCTTTGAGTTCCTTTGTCCATGAAAAAAATTATTGCATCACCCCATTCCTTTTTCCACGCAACTTAATCTAAGGATGTAGAGTGAGTTTCCTGTAAACAGTAGATGTTATATTCCTTTTCTTTTAGCCATGTAAAGACTGATCTTCTTTTTTTATAATCTGCAAAACTTTTACAATTATAACTAGCTATACTTATTTCACCCCTTACCATAACTAGATACTATTCTCAGGTTAATTTGACCATAATTAGTGCTTGTAAAGTCATTGCCATCAGAGGTATTATGAAGGTCAAAACTAGAGCTTTCAAATGTCTGATATTTAGAATTCAATAATTCCTAGCAATATTTTTTAAATTCCCTTGCCTGTTTGCCTGTAAGCCAATGCCACAAATGTTAGAAAATGTAGACAAATTCTGTGTGTAACAAATCTGAGTAGGTTGATGTGTATGATATTGGATATGATATAATGAGAGTGTGTACGATGTCTGTATAAGAGTAAGACTATGTGTGATGTCCAAATAAATAATAACTCTGCCAATTTGCATGTTTGAGTGTCTGTTTGTGTAACATGTAGAGCGTATAGCCTTAATATTCATAATTGTAATTCATATCGTGTCGCCATCATAGTTGCATCATAATTACCTTTAACATAATTGAAAAACACATCCCAGCATTTCCATAGCAATTGACGTTTCACATGATCATGAAAGAGACTCTAGAGACGGCTTCACTACAGTACAAATGTATTCCGTACAATATGTTATTATTCCCCAATGCCCATATTTTGATATCTTCCCCTTGCTTGTTGTAAACATATATAAACTTGTGGACAAATACATAAAAAAAGATAGACAAACAATAAACACATTAAATTATAAAACAGTTCTCGACAATAGAGAGAGAGGGAGAGAAGAGGAGAGAAAGAGCGAGTGAGAGAAGAGCGAGATCAGGTGTGTGTGTGTGTGTGTGTAAGTCTATGTGTAAGCAAGCATGTAGTTGAGTACGTGTGTGTTCATGTCCACTTCATAATGTTCAGATATTTTAAACAGTTCCCATACCTTCTTTTTTTAAAACCTGAAGTCCCTGTAGAATTGAGTACAGCCACGGTGTTATGGAGCTGTCTCGGAATAGCTGTCCATCTATAAAGAGTTTGTCCACAATGATAAAGGCATGCCTACCATCCTTACTTTGTTGTCTTTGTACCGGATACAGTCTCTTACGAGGTTTGTTTATCTCCTTTGGAAATTGGTCATTGAGACCGAATTTGGTCCCTTCAAGCTCCCTTCCTCTGCTTTTGATCAGCTCCTTTTGTTGGTAGTGTTCAAATTTTGTGATAATCGGTCGGGAACCCTTGGTCTTGTCACTCCAAGTCTGTGTACTCGATGGAAAGCCACCTTACAGTCTCTAGAAGAAGTTTCAAGGCGGATTGCATGAATTCTCTGATCGCTCCCTCTGGATTATTGAATGCGTCCTCAGGAATAACAGAAAAAAAAGATTTTCACACATGCTACGACTTTGTATGTCTAGTAACGACTCCTTCATCACCCTGTTTTCCCTGAGTAGACAATCTATGTTGGAATCGTGTATTTTTTACCTTGGCTGTGAGTGTCTTGTTTTGTCTTTGGAGCTTGAGAATTTCACTCTGGCTGAACTCCAAACTCCCCCACAGCCCTGCTACCTCCTCACAACTTTTCTATTGTTGCATGGATTCCAGCCAGAGCATTAGCCTCTACCTCAATGGTAAGTAAATCGTCCGTGTCTGTAGATTCATCTGTTTTTCTTTTTTTGTCGGGTTAAAGTTATTTTGTGAGGTGGTCGGATCTTTCCATGAAGGAGTATGTTGTTCCTCCATAGCGTAAAGCTGTTGGTACTTGTCGATTCCCTCAGGATCTCCTTAGTATCCAGATTGTCTCTTTACTGCAACCAGTTGTTTTACGAAAAGATAACAATGAGTCTTTCCCACGACAATGACAGGTGTCTGTAGTACAGCCAGCTAGCACTCGCGGAATCCACGCAAAAAGAAGGAACACAAGCTTGCAGTCCCAGCCGTAAAGGCTAACCGCGTTGTGGAATCCTTAGCAACAAAACTTTAGTTCGGATTAAAATCGACTTAATGAAAATGTTTTAATGTAAAAAACAAACCGAGTGTAGACAGTACAGTGTCCTGTTGTGCTCTTTGATGACGTCTGACCGCTCTGATGAGGTCTGCCGGTAACAAAGAAAATTCCCTGTCTTAGGTCAGTTAGGATCACCACTTTTATTTTAAGAATGTGAAATGTCAGAATAATAGTAGAGAGATTTATTTGAGCTTTTATTTCTTTCATCACATTCCCAGTGGGTCAGATGTTTATATACACTCAATTAGTATTTGGTAACATTACCTTTAAATTGTTTAACTTGGGTCAAATGTTTGGGGGAGCCTTCCACAAGCTTCCCACAATAAGTTGGGTGAATTTTGGGCCATTCCTCCTGATATAGCTGGTGTAACTGAGTCAGGTTTGTAGGCCTCCTTGCTCGCACACACTTTTTCAGTTCTTCCCACAAATGTTCTATACGATTGAGGTCAGGGCTTTGTGATGGCCACTCCAATACCTTGACTTTGTTGTCCTTAAGCCATATTTAAACTACTTTGGAAGAATGCTAGGGGTCATTGTCCATTTGGAAGACCAATTTGCGACCAAGCTTTAACTTCCTGACGGATGTCTTGAGCTGTTGCTTCAATATATCCACATAATTTTCATGCCTCATGATACCATCTATTTTGTGAAGTGCACCAGTCCCTCCTGCAGCAAAGCACCCCCACAACATGATGCTGCCACCCCTGTGCTTCACGGTTGGGATGGTGTTCTTCGGCTTGCAAGTCCCCCCCTTTTTCCTTAGTCAAACCGTGTTTTTTTATGGTGGTTTTGGAGCAGTGGCTTCTTCCTTTCAGGTTATGTCGATAGAGGACTCATTTTACCGTGGATAGAGATACTGTTGTACCTGTTTCCTTCAGCATCTTCATAAGGTCCTTTGCTGTTGTTCTGGGATTGATTTGCACTTTTCGCAGCAAAGTATGTTCATCTCTAGGAGACAGAATGCGTCTCCTTCCTGAGCGGTATGACGGCTGCGTGGTCCCATGGTGTGTATACTTGCATACTATTGTTTGTAGAGATGAACGTGGTACCTTCAGGCGTTTGGAAATTGCTCCCAAGGATGAACCAGACTTGTGGAGTTCTACAAAAAAAATTCTGAGGTTTTGGCTGATTTCTTTTGATTTTCCCATGATTGTCAAGAAAAGAGGCACTGAGTTTGAAGGTAGGCCTTGAAATACATCCACAGGTACATCTCCAATTGACTCAAATGATGTCAATAAGCTTCTAAAGTCATGACATCATTTTCTGGAATTTTCCAAGCTGTTTCAAGGCACAGTCAACTTAGTGTATGTAAACTTTTGACCTACTGGAATTGTGATACAGTGAATTATAGGTGAAATAATCTGTCTGTAAACAATTTCCAAACTATAGTTTGAACAAGTGAAGAAATGTGTGGAGTGGTTGAAAAAATAGTTTTAATGGCTCCAACCTAAGTGTATGAAAACTTCCAACTTCAACTGTACTTCCATCACTCCAATTGTGATACAATGAATTATAAGTTCAATTATCTGTCTGTAAACAATTGTTGGAAAAATTACTTGTTTCATGCACAAAGTAGATGTCCTAACCGACTTGCCAAAAATATAGTTTGTAAACAAGAAATTTGTGAAGAGTTTTAATGACTCCAACCTAAGTGTATGTAAACTTCTGACTTTGAATCATTCAATAGTTGTTAACATGATTTTTTAATGACTTCCCCAACTCCGTACCCCACATATACAATCATCTGTAAGGTCCCTCAATCGAATAGTGAATTTCAAGCACAGATTCAAGCACAAAGACCAGGATGGTTATTCAATGCTTCGCAAAGAAGGGCACCGATTGATAGATATGTGAGATAAAAATACCCTGAATATGCCTTTGAGCATGGTGAAGTTATTAATTAGGCTTTGTATGGTGTATCAATACACCCAGTCACTACAAAGATACAGGCTTTCCTTCCTAACTCAGTTGCCAGAGAGGAAGGGAACTGCTCAGGGATTTCACCATGATGCCCGTACTGATTTTAAAACAGCAATAGAGTTTAATTGCTGTGATTGGAGAAAACTGAGAAGGGATAAACATCATTGTAGTTACTCCACAATATTAACCTAAATGACAGAGTGAAAAGAAGGAAGACTGTACAGAATAAAAAATATCCAAAAACATGCATGTTTGCAACAAGGCACTTAAGTATTACTGCATAAAATATGTCAAAGAAATGAACTTTTTTGTCCTGAATAAAAAGCGTTATGTGCAGGGCAAATCCAACACAACACATCACTGAGTACCACTCTTAATATTTTCAAGCATGGTGCCTGGTTGCATCAAGTTATGGGTAGGCTTGTCATCGGGAAGGACTAGGGATTTGGGGGGGTTTAAAAAGAAACGGAATGCAGCTTATAAACACAGACCAAATCCTAGAGGAAAACCTGGTTGTGTGCTTCCCAACAGACACGAGAAGAAAAATTCACCTTTCAGCAGGACAATAACCTAAAACACAAAGCCAAATCTACACTAGAGTTGCTTACCAAGACAACACTGAATGTTCCTGAGTGGCATAGTTACAGTTTTCATTTAAGTGGCTTGGAAATCTATGGCAAGACCTGAAAATGTCAGTCTAGCAATGGTCAACAATCAACTTTACAGAGCTTGAAGAATTTTAAAAAGAATAATCGGCAAATATTGTACAATCCAGGTGTGCAAAGCTCTTATAGGCCCAAAAAGACACCAAATGTGCTTTGACAAAGTATTTACTCAGGGGTGTGAATAGTTATGTAAATGAGATATTTCTGTATTTCATTTTCAATACATTTGGAAGAATGTTTTCACTTTGTCAATATGTGGTATTGTGTGTAGATGGGTGAGAAAAATTGATTTAATCCATTTTGAATTTAGGCTGTAACACAACAATGTGGAATAAGTCAAGGGGTATGAATACTTTCTGAAGGCACTGGATAAAAATATTTTTTAAAGACTGTTTTAATACATGGTAGACTGTTTAAATAGATACCACATGCTACAGTTATTGATACAAAGAATATGTTAATAAGTAACTTAATTACTAAGGTAAACGTGTTTTCTAGAGTGATGAATCATGCTTCACCATCTGACAGTCTGGAGGACAAATCTGGGTTTGGCGGATGCCAGGAGAACGCTACCTGCCAGAATGCATAGTGCCAACTGTAAAGTTTGGTGGAGGATGAATAAATGTCTGGGGCTAATTTTCATGGTTCGGGCTAGGCCCCTTAGTTCAAGTGAAGGGACATTTTAACACTACAGCATACAAAGACATTCTAGACGATTCTGTGCTTCCAACTTTGGGGGAGGCCCTTTCCTTTTTCAGCATGACAATGCCCCCATGCACAAAGCGAGGTCCGTACAGAAATGGTTTGTTGAGATTGGTGTGGAAGAACTTGACCGGCATACACAGAGCCCCGACCTTTACAGTTGGCATCATTCCCTCAACCCTAAACATCAACTAAATCTTCTAATAAGTAATGTGGAAATTGATCAAGTTGAGGTGACTAAACTGCTTGGAGTAACCCTGGATTATAAACGGTCATGGTCAAAACCTATTGATACAACAGTAGCTAAGATGGGCAGAAGTCTGTCCATAATAAAGCCTTCTTAACAGCACTATCAACAAGGCAGGTCCTACAGGCCCTAGTTTTGTCACACCTGGACTACTGTTCAGTCGTGTGGTCAGGTGCCACAAAGAGGCTCAGAACAGGGCAGCGCGGCTGTCCCTTGGATGTACTCAGAGATCAAACATTAATAATATGCATGTCAATCTCTCCTGGCTCAAAGTAGAGGAGAGATTAACTTCATCACTACTTGTATTTATGAGAGGTATTGACATGTTGAAAGAACCAAGCTCCGTTTAAAATACTAGCACACAGCTCAAACACCCATGCATACCCCACAAGACATGCCACCAGAGGTCTCTTCACAGTCCACAACTCCAGAACAGACTATGGGAGGCACACAGTACTACATAGAGCTATGAGTACATGGAACTCTATTCCACATCAGGTAACTGATGCAAGCAGTCGAATCAGATTTTAAAAACAGATAAAAATACACCTTATGGAACAGTGGGGACTTTAAAGCAACACAAACATAGGCACAGAAACATGCACACACACACGATAACATACATATACACAAGTACACATCGATTTTGTGTTGTAGATATGTGCTTGTGGAGTAGGGGCCTGAGGGCATACACTTGGTGTGTTGTGAATTCTGAAATGAATGTATTGTAATGTTTTTAAAATTGTACATCTACCTTAACTTTTCCAGTGCCCGAGCTCACTAATGCTCTTGTGGCTAAATGGAAGTAAGTCTCTGCAGTAATGTTCCAACATCCAGTGGAAAGCCTTCCCAGAAGCGCGTAGGCTGTTATAGTAGGAAAGGGGGGACCAACTTCATATTAATGCCCATGATTTTAGAATGAGATGTTCGACGAGCAGGTGTCCACATACTTTTGCTCATGTAGTGTATTAGTTCAGAGTAAAAACAAAGAAAGTCTTACATTGCTTGCCAGCTTTCTGACGTTCATAGCGTGTACAGCATTCTTGTCCATCTCAGAGCCTTCATAGTGCCCTTTCATGTGGTTGGTATACTTCTCCTTGTACTTGTTCTGTAGGAAAATATAAAATGTCACTCTTTGACCCCACTGAGTATAGGGCGACATCCATGAACGTCTTTTTTTTCTGTCCGGACCAGTGTTTTTTTAATTTATTTTTTATTTTTGGTCCGGACCGGCATTGATTTCAACGTCCACAGAAGTCCATACCGGACCGGCCTATATTTGGCCCAAACAAATCAAATCAAATGTCATTTTGTTAGTCACATGCGCTGAATACAACAGGTTACCTTACAGTTAAACGCTTACTTACAATCCCCTAACCAACAATGCAGTTAATATATATATTAAATAGATATACAGTGCCTTGCGAAAGTATTCGGTCCCCTTGAACTTTGCGACCTTTTGCCACATTTCAGGCTTCAAACATAAAGATATAAAACTGTTTTTTTTTGTTGTGAAGAATCAACAACAAGTGGGACACAATCATGAAGTGGAACGACATTTATTGGATATTTCAAACTTTTTTAACAAATCAAAAACTGAAAAATTGGGCGTGAAAAATTATTCAGCCCCTTTACTTTCAGTGCAGCAAACTCTCTCCAGAAGTTCAGTGAGGATCTCTGAATGATCCAATGTTGATAAATACAATCCACCTGTGTGTAATCAAGTCTCCGTATAAATGCACCTGCACTGTGATAGTCTCAGAGGTCCGTTAAAAGCGCAGAGAGCATCATGAAGAACAAGAAACACACCAGGCAGGTCCGAGATACTGTTGTGAAGAAGTTTAAAGCCGGATTTGGATACAAAAAGAATTCCCAAGCTTTAAACATCCCAAGGAGCACTGTGCAAGCGATAATATTGAAATGGAAGGAGTATCAGACCACTGCAAATCTACCAAGACCTGGCTGTCCCTCTAAACTTTCAGCTCATACAAGGAGAAGACTGATCAGAGATGCAGCCAAGAGGCCCATGATCACTCTGGATGAACTGCAGAGATCTACAGCTGAGGTGGGAGACTCTGTCCATAGGACAACAATCAGTCTTATATTGCACAAATCTGGCCTTTATGGAAGAGTGGCAAGAAGAAAGCCATTTCTTAAAGATATCCATAAAAAGTGTCGTTTAAAGTTTGCCACAAGCCACCTGGGAGACACACCAAACATGTGGAAGAAGGTGCTCTGGTCAGATGAAACCAAAATTGAACTTTTTGGCAACAATGCAAAACGTTATGTTTGGCGTAAAAGCAACACAGCTCATCACCCTGAACACACCATCCCCACTGTCAAACATGGTGGTGACAGCATCATGGTTTGGGCCTGCTTTTCTTCAGCAGGGACAGGGGAGATGGTTAAAATTGATGGGAAGATGGATGGAGCCAAATACAGGACGATTCTGGAAGAAAACCTGATGGAGTCTGCAAAAGACCTGAGACTGGGACGGAGATTTGTCTTCCAACAAGACAATGATCCAAAACATAAAGCAAAATCTACAATGGAATGGTTCAAAAATAAACATATCCAGGTGTTAGAATGGCCAAATCAAAGTCCAGACCTGAATCCAATCAAGAATCTGTGGAAAGAACTGAAAACTGCTGTTCACAAATGCTCTCCATCCAACCTCACTGAGCTCGAGCTGTTTTGCAAGGAGGAATGGGAAAAAATGTCAGTCTCTCGATGTGCAAAACTGATAGAGACATAACCCAAGCGACTTACAGCTATAATCGCAGCAAAAGGTGGCGCTACGACGTATTAACTTAAGGGGGCTGAATAATTTTGCACGCCCAATTTTTCAGTTTTTGAATTGTTAAAAAAGTTTGAAATATCCAATAAATGTCGTTCCACTTCATGATTGTGTCCCACTTGTTGTTGATTCTTCACAAAAAGATACAGTTTTATATCTTTATGTTTGAAGCCTGAAATGTGGCAAAAGGTCGCAAAGTTCAATGGGGCCGAATACTTTCGCAAGGCACTGTGTTACGGTGAGTGAATGAGGACCCATAAGCGAACTAACTTAAACAGAGCTTCTTTAATAACCAAACATAGGTAGGCTCAGATAGACCGGCAGATTCCGACAGGACAGGACAAGGTTACAGCAAACATGACGATAGTCTGGCTCAGGCATGAAACACAACAAACAAGAATCCGACAAGGACAGGAACAAAAACAGAGAGAGATATAGGGGACTAATCAGAGGGAAAAAGGGAACAGGTGGGAAACGGGGTGACGAGGTAGTCAGGAGGAGACAAGGAACAGCTGGGGGAAAGCGGGGGAGAAAAGGTAACCTAATACGACCAGCAGAGGGAGACAGGGTGAAAGGAAAGGACAGAAAGACACAACATGACAATACATGACAGTACCCCCCCACTCACCGAGCGCCTCCTGGCGCACTCGAGGAGGAAACCTGGCGGCAACGGAGGAAATCCTCGATCAGCGCACGGTCCAGCACGTCCCGAGAGGGAACCCAACTCCTCTCCTCAGGACCGTACCCCTCCCAATCAACGAGGTACTGGTGACCACGGCCCCGAGGACGCATGTCCAAAATCCTGCGGACCCTGTAGATGGGTGCGCCCTCGACAAGGATGGGGGGGGGGGGGGGGGGGGGAGACGAGCGGGGGCGCGAAGAACGGGCTTAATACAGGAGACATGGAAGACCGGGTGGACGCGACGAAGGTATCGCGGAAGAAGAAGTCGAACTGCGACAGGATTAATGACCCGAGAAATACGGAACGGACCAATGAACCGCGGGGTCAACTTGCGAGAAGCCGTCTTAAGGGGAAGGTTCTGAGTGGAGAGCCAAACTCTCTGACCGCGACAATATCTAGGACTCTTAGTTCTACGCTTATTAGCAGCCCTCACAGTCTGCGTCCTATAACGGCAAAGTGCAGACCTGACCCTCTTCCAGGTGCGCTCGCAACGTTGGACAAAAGCCTGAGCGGAGGGGACGCTGGACTCGGCGAACTGAGATGAGAACAGCGGAGGCTGGTACCCGAGGCTACTCTGAAAAGGAGATAGCCCGGTCGCAGACGAAGGAAGCGAGTTGTGGGCGTATTCTGCCCAGGGGAGCTGCTCTGACCAAGACGCAGGGTTGCGAAAAGAAAGACTGCGTAAGATGCGACCAATAGTCTGATTGGCCCGTTCTGCTTGACCGTTAGACTGGGGGTGAAAGCCGGAAGAGAGACTGACGGAAGCCCCAATCAAACGGCAAAACTCCCTCCAAAATTGAGACGTGAATTGCGGACCTCTGTCCGAAACGACGTCTGACGGAAGGCCATGAATTCTGAAAACATTCTCGATGATGATTTGTGCCGTCTCTTTAGCAGAAGGAAGCTTAGCAAGGGGAATGAAATGAGCCGCCTTAGAGAACCTATCGACAACCGTAAGAATAACAGTCTTCCCCGCTGACGAAGGCAGTCCGGTGACAAAATCTAAGGCGATGTGAGACCACGGTCGAGAGGGAATGGGAAGCGGCCTGAGACGGCCGGCAGGAGGGGAGTTACCGGACTTAGTCTGCGCGCAGACCGAACAAGCAGCCACGAAACGACGCGTGTCATGCTCCCGGGTGGGCCACCAAAAACGCTGGCGAATGGAAGCAAGCGTACCCCGAACGCCAGGGTGGCCGGCTAACTTGGCAGAGTGAGCCCACTGAAGAACGGCCAGACGAGTAGGAACGGGAACGAAAAGAAGGTTCCTAGGACAAGCGCGCGGCGACGGAGTGTGAGTGAGCGCTTGCTTTACCTGCCTCTCAATTCCCCAGACAGTCAACCCGACAACACGCCCCTCAGGGAGAATCCCCTCGGGGTCAGTGGAGGCTACTGAAGAACTGAAGAGACGAGATAAAGCATCAGGCTTGGTGTTCTTAGAGCCCGGACGATAAGAAATCACGAACTCGAAACGAGCGAAAAACAGCGCCCAACGCGCCTGACGCGCATTAAGTCGTTTGGCAGAACGGATGTACTCAAGGTTCCTATGGTCAGTCCAAACGACAAAAGGAACGGTCGCCCCCTCCAACCACTGTCGCCATTCGCCTAGGGCTAACCGGATGGCGAGCAGTTCGCGGTTTCCCACATCATAGTTACGTTCCGACGGGGACAGGCGATGAGAAAAATACGCGCATGGGTGGACCTTGTCGTCAGAGAGGGAGCGCTGAGAAAGAATGGCTCCCACGCCCACCTCTGACGCGTCAACCTCGACAACGAACTGTCTAGAGACGTCAGGTGTAACAAGGATAGGAGCGGATGTAAAACGATTCTTGAGGAGATCAAAAGCTCCCTGGGCGGAAACGGACCACTTAAAGCACGTCTTGACAGAAGTAAGGGCTGTGAGAGGAGCTGCCACCTGACCGAAATTACGGATGAAACGACGATAGAAGTTCGCGAAGCCGAGAAAGCGCTGCAGCTCGACGCGTGACTTAGGGGCGGGCCAATCAATGACAGCTTGGACCTTAGCGGGATCCATCTTAATGCCTTCAGCGGAAATAACAGAACCGAGAAATGTGACGGAGGAGGCATGAAAAGTGCACTTCTCAGCCTTCACAAAAAGACAATTCTCTAAAAGGCGCTGGAGGACACGTCGAACGTGCTGAAGATGAATCTGGAGTGACGGTGAAAAAATCAGGATATCGTCAAGGTAAACGAAAACAAAGATGTTCAGCATGTCTCTCAGGACATCATTGACTAATGCCTGAAAGACAGCTGGAGCGTTAGCGAGGCCGAAAGGAAGAACCCGGTATTCAAAGTGCCCTAACGGAGTGTTAAACGCCGTCTTCCACTCGTCCCCCTCCCTGATGCGCACGAGATGGTAAGCGTTACGAAGGTCCAACTTAGTGAAAAACCTGGCTCCCTGCAGGATCTCGAAGGCTGAAGACATAAGAGGAAGCGGATAACGATTCTTAACTGTTATGTCATTCAGCCCTCGATAATCTATGCAGAGGCGCAGAGACCCGTCCTTCTTCTTGACAAAAAAAACCCCCGCTCCGGCGGGAGAGGAGGAGGGAACTATGGTACCGGCGTCAAGAGCTACAGACAAATAATCCTCGAGAGCCTTACGTTCGGGAGCCGACAGAGAGTATAGTCTACCCCGGGGGGGAGTGGTTCCCGGAAGGAGATCAATACTACAATCATACGACCGGTGTGGAGGAAGAGAGGTGGCCCTGGACCGACTGAACACCGTGCGCAGATCGTGATATTCCTCCGGCACCCCTGTCAAATCACCAGGCTCCTCCTGTGAAGAAGAGACAGAGGAAACAGGAGGGATAGCAGACATTAAACATTTCACATGACAAGAGACGTTCCAGGAGAGGATAGAATTACTAGACCAATTAATGGAAGGATTATGACAAACTAGCCAGGGATGGCCCAAAACAACAGGTGTAAAAGGTGAACGAAAAATCAAAAAAGAAATGGTTTCGCTATGATTACCAGAAACAGTGAGGGTTAAAGGTAGCGTCTCACGCTGAATCCTGGGGAGAGGACTACCATCCAGGGCGAACAAGGCCGTGGACTCCCTTAACTGTCTGAGAGGAATGTCATGTTCCCGAGCCCAGGTCTCGTCCATAAAACAGCCCTCCGCCCCAGAGTCTATTAAGGCACTGCAGGAAGCTGACGAACCGGTCCAGCGTAGATGGACCGACAAGGTAGTGCAGGATCTTGAAGGAGAGACAGGAGTAGTAGCGCTCACCAGTAGCCCTCCGCTTACTGATGAGCTCTGGCTTTTACTGGACATGAAGTGACAAAATGACCAGCAGAACCGCAATAGAGACAGAGGCGGTTGGTGATTCTCCGTTCCCTCTCCTTAGTCGAGATGCGGATACCTCCCAGCTGCATAGGCTCAGCTCCCGAGCCGGCAGAGGAAGATGGTAGTGATGCGGAGAGGGGGGCAACGGAGAACGCGAGCTCCTTTCCACGAGCTCGGTGACGAAGATCAACCCGTCGCTCAATGCGAATAGCGAGTTCAATCAAGGAATCCACGCTGGAAGGAACCTCCCGGGAGAGAATCTCATCCTTTACCTCTGCGCGGAGACCCTCCAGAAGACGAGCGAGCAAAGCCGGCTCGTTCCAGCCACTGGAGGCAGCAAGAGTGCGAAACTCAATAGAGTAGTCTGTTATGGATCGATTGCCTTGACATAGGGAAGCCAGGGCCCTGGAAGCCTCCTCCCCAAAAACAGATCGATCAAAAACCCGTATCATCTCCTCCTTAAAGTCCTGATACTGGTTAGTACACTCAGCCCTTGCCTCCCAGATTGCCGTGCCCCACTCACGAGCCCGTCCAGTAAGGAGAGATATGACGTAGGCGACACGAGCAGTGCTCCTGGCGTAAGTGTTGGGCTGGAGAGAAAACACAATATCACACTGGGTGAGGAACGAGCGGCATTCAGTGGGCTCCCCAGAGTAACACGGCGGGTTATTGATTCTGGGCTCCGGAGATTCGAAAGCCCTGGAAGTGGCCGGTGGATCGAGGCGGAGATGGTGAACCTGTTCTGTGAGGTTGGAGACTTGGGTGGCCAGGGTCTCAACGGCATGTCGAGCAGCAGACAATTCCTGCTCGTGTCTGCCTAGCATCGCTCCCTGGATCTCGACGGCTGAGTGGAGAGGATCCGAAGTCGCTGGGTCCATTCTTGGTCGGATTCTTCTGTTACGGTGAGTGAATGAGGACCCATAAGCGAACTAACTTAAACAGAGCTTCTTTAATAACCAAACATAGGTAGGCTCAGATAGACCGGCAGATTCCGACAGGACAGGACAAGGTTACAGCAAACATGACGATAGTCTGGCTCAGGCATGAAACACAACAAACAAGAATCCGACAAGGACAGGAACAAAAACAGAGAGAGATATAGGGGACTAATCAGAGGGAAAAAGGGAACAGGTGGGAAACGGGGTGACGAGGTAGTCAGGAGGAGACAAGGAACAGCTGGGGGAAAGCGGGGGAGAAAAGGTAACCTAATACGACCAGCAGAGGGAGACAGGGTGAAAGGAAAGGACAGAAAGACACAACATGACAATACATGACACACTGTATATATATGGAAAATAATAAGAAATAAAAGTAAAAAATAATTATTGAGCAGCAATAAAATACAGAAAAGTACAGAGTCAATGTGCGGGGACACCAGTTAGTTGAGGAAATATGTACTTGTGGGCACAGTTATTGAAGTGACTATGCATAGATGATAACAACAGAGAGTAGCAGCGGTATAAAAGAGGGGGGGGATGCAAATAGTCTGGCTAGCCATTTGATTAGGTGTTGAGGAGTCTTATGGCTTGGGGGTAAAAGCTGTTTAGAAGCCTCTTAGACCTAGACTTGGCGCTATGGTGTCACTTGCCATGCGGTAGCAGAGAGAACGATCTGTGACTAGGATGGCTGGAGCATTTGACAATTTTTAGGACCTTCCTCTGACACCGTCTGGTGTAGATGTCCTGGATGGCACTGAGCTTGGCCCCAGTGATGTACTTGGCCCCATTCGCTCTACCCTCTGCAGTGCCTTGCGGTCGGAGGCCGAGCAGTTGCCATACCAGGCAGTGATGCAACAGCTGTAGAATCTTTTGAGGATCTGAGGACCCATGCCAAATCATTTTACTTTCATGAGGGGGAATAGGCTTTGTCGTGCCCTCTTCATGACTATCTTGGTGTGCTTGGACCATGTTAGTTTGTTGGTGATGTGGACACCAAGGAACTTGAAGCTCTCAACCTGCTCCACTGCAGCCTCGTGAGGGGCACTCCTGAGTGGCCCCCGTGTTGAGGATCAGCGTGGCAGATGTGTTGTTACCTACCCTTACCACCTGGGGGCAGTCCATCAGGAAGTCCAGGATCCAGTTCCAGAGAGAGCTTATTGATGAGCTTTGAGGGCACTATAGTGTTGAACGCTGAGCTGTAGTCAATGAATAGCATTCTCACATAGGTGTTCCTTTTGTCCAGGTGGGAAAGGGAAGTGTGGAGTGCAATAGAGATTGCATCATCTGTTTGGAGTGGGTCTACGGTTACTGGGATAATGGTGTTGATGTGAGCCATGACCAGCCTTTCAAAGCACTTCATGGCTACAGACATGAGTGCTACGGGTCAGTAGTCATTTAGGCAGGTTACCTTAGTGTTCTTGGGCACAGGGACCATGGTGGTCTGCTTGAAACATGTTGGTATTACACACTCAGTCGGGGATGGTTCGTCAGAGGGCAAACTATAGTTTTGGCAAGTCGGTTAGGACATCTACATCTTAAGTGTATATTTTTCCCCCTGCCACTGTTTTGAGACAGGTGCAAAACAAATTTCACACATATATTATTTAGTACAGTACATGAAAAAACAAGATTGAATCAAGAATAGTTTGATGAGTGACAATATTAGCCTATCACTTATTAATGATATATTATCACTTGTGAATGATGCCCAGTTTAAGGCAAGAAACAGGCATGATTTTTTTTCTAGTTTTTCCAATCATAGTCACACACCTTATGTAGCCTAGCCCATAGTATCAAAACACTAAAGTGGACAAACAACTTCTTAAAATTATGCACAATAATCCACTTTACATGTGAAGAAATAGCCTAATAGTTCATCAGCATTTTAAGCTAAATGTTCTGATCTATTGCGTCAGGCTCATTGCTTAAAACAGTTTTATTTTGCTGCTAGTGGTTGTATTGATTTGGGATCTATCACATCCCACAACTGTCCCAGACTATGTTTGGAATATTCAGTGCCTTCGGAAAATATTCAGACACCTTGATTAAATAAAAAACTTCCTCATCAATCTACACACAATACCCATAATGACAAAGCGAAAACTTCTCTGCAAATGTATAAACATTTAAAAACTGAAATAACTTATTTACATACGTTTTCAGACCCTAGGCTATGAGACTCTAAATTGAGCTCAGGTGCATCCTGTTTCCATTGATCATCCTTGAGATGTTTCTACAACTTAATTGTAGTCTACCTGTGGTAAATTCAATTGATTGGACATGATTGGGCAAGCCACACACCTGTCTATAAAAAGGTCCCACGGTTGACAGTGCATGTCAGAGCAAAAACCAAGCCATAAGTCGAAGGAATTGTCCGTTGAGCTCTGAGACATGATTGTGTCGAGGCACAGATCTGGGGAAGGGTACCAAAACATTTCTGGAGCAGGGAAGGTCCCCAAGAACATAGTGGAATCCATCATTCTTAAATGGAAGAAGTTTGGAACCACCAAGACTCTTCCTAGAGCTGGCTGCCAGGCCAAACTGAGCAATCGGGGGAGAAGGGCCTTGGTCAGGGAGGTGACCAAGAACCCAATGGTCACTCTGACAGAGCTCCTGGGGTAAAGGCTCACCTTCCAACAGGACAAAGACCCTAACCACACAGCCAAGACAATGCATGAGTGGCTTCAAGACAAGTCTCTGAATGTGCTTGAGTGACCCAGCCAGAGCCCAGACTTGAACCCGATCGAACATCTCTGGAGAGACCTGAAAGTAGCTGTTCAGCGACGCCCCGTCCAACCTGACAGAACTTGAGAGGATCTGCAGAGAAGAATGGGAGAACCTTCCCAAATACAGGTGTGCCAAGCTTGTAGCGTCATGCCCAAGAAGACTCGAGGCTGTAATCGCCGCCAAAGTTGCTTCAGCAAAGTACTGAGTAAAGGGTCTGAATACTTGATGTAAATGTGATATTTAAGTTTTTAATTTTTCATACATTTGCAAAAATGTCTAAACCTTTTTCCTTTGTCATTATGGGGTATTGTGTTCCCTTGATGAGGGAAATTCTTTATTTTCTTTGAATAAGGCAGTAACGTAACAAAATGTGTAAAAAGTCATGGGGTCTGAATGCACTGTATATTTCTTGCACAGAATAGGTCAACTTTTGTACTATGTGGGATTGTAGATTGACATAGGCTAGTGCTTTTGCTGTTCGTTAGGCCTAATTATCTGGCGATGATTGGCTGAAAAATTGGCTGATGAAAATTCAACGTGGACAGTTCTTCCAATATCTTCAATATGCGCCTCGGAATTGGATAAGGACGCACGCAGTTGTCTCCAATGTGTCTGTCTTTACTTGTAGCATACGAGAAAGACCCGATCACGTGAAGGAGAGCCATGTGAGTGAGAGGAGCTTCAGCATGCAGCCGGGAGAAGGGAATTATAATTATAATACTCGGCACAACGGCCACTGGGCGCAAAAGGCATGGATTTTTTAGGGGGCATTATGGCCTCACAAAGGGGATGCAGCTGGGAAATTCAAGGCATTATCAAGTGCTTGTCAAATTATGAATGAGAGACTGATGAAGTGTGTAAAGCCTGTGCAAAAAACTAAGCAGAGCTAATGCCTTTCATGCAACATTTTTCTAATCATTATTAGAGTCACATCATGCAGCCTTAGAATGTATTAAAAATCAAAACATATAGCCCAACATTTTTATCACAACTAAAGTTACATAACTCTAAAATAAGCATATAGGAGGGCCTGTTTCTTTGTTAACCTATCAACACAGAAGATCCTCATGTGTTCACTCCCTCAAATATTTTGGATAAAATATCCTTTCTAATTTATTCAGCTTTGTTCAATTGTATTCCATATGGCATAGCCAGTTCAGGACCTAACATAAGGACAACTCAGAGTATGCTATTCTGTTTTTCTGAAATATACATTTTCTTCATATCATGTTTCTTTAGACCTGTCTAAAATATATACTGGATTTATTGTGATGGTGTAGGCTATATTACATGCATTTATTATACTTTTTAAAATGTAGAAGTTCCAAAGGTCTGCATCAGTGGCTTGTAGGCTGTGCGTGGAAGACAGGAGATGCTAAATGTGTTTATGTTAATAACCTGTCAATTACTGTGAGAACGGCAGTTATTTGCTTGACCATCACTAACTGACAAATTGTTGTGACCGCCACAGCCCTACCCTCATACCGTCATGGCCACCTAATCATTCCCAGCTTCCAAAAGGCTCATTCATCCCCCCTTCTCTCCCCTGTTCCACAGGTCGTTGCTGTAAATGAGAATGTGTTCTCAGTCAACTTACCTTGTAAAATATTTGTGATGTATGAGTTCCGTGCCTTTCCGGCAGAACCATCATCCACAATGACACGTTGTGCTCCCAAAGCTAGCGTGCCTACCACTATCAAAATCATGGTCTAGGTTTGTGCAAGGACGACACTACTTCAGGTCTCAGGGAGGATGACATCACCCACGATGGTTACTAGTGCTAACTAGCTCACATCTGCTATTTAGAGTATTTGGTTATATGTTTTCCATTTACGAACCATTCTAGCATCTATTACATACTCATTCCCCATACTCCATACTCGCCAATCTATTTTTGTGTTTAAATCTTAAACTATGACACTTTAGCAATGCTTAGCTAGTGCTTAAACTAATGTAGTAGCAACACCATATGAAAAGCATCTTTGCACATGCATCTGCCGTGTTGCTCATGCATTCCTCACATCACTGCTGAACTTGGCAGCCTTGGATGCATTCTTGTACTGGGGCGTCTCACAGTAGTTGATGCTGTGGCCTTTAGTGTTCTCAAGGTCCTTCTTGTACTCAACCTGCCAGGGAGAAAACAGAGCACACATTACAATAGGTGTTCCATCACAGTCAAACAGACAATTAGGCAAACTTGAATCCCAAATGTGTCTCTGAGCTCGATCCTGACACCCTAAGCTTAACCTCTAAGGAATGTGTATGGATGATGTCACTGTATAAATCTGCCCCCTGCAGAGACTTTCCTGACCATTGACCTCCACAGAATAATTTGTCGAGATGATTTATAAGTTGGTTCAGAATAGATGCTCCAACTAACGTGTTGCATTTATCAACGTGCTCAAAGACAAATTGAATGACCTTTCCCTGCCCATGAAGCTAAGTTAAGTCCATAGGGCCGAGCGGACATCAAATTTGGGACACTATGTAAATGATTGTGGAACATGGCAATGCAAATAAGTAATAACTTTTGTTATTATTTTGTCCTCTTCTGTTTCTTTTTTTATCTTCATTGTTCGTGGTGTGCACTACATTTACATACCCACAACCAGAGGTGTGGACTAGATTTACATACCCACAACCAGAGGTGTGCACTACATTTACATACCCACAACCAGAGGTGTGCACTACATTTACATACCCACAACCAGAGGTGTGCACTACATTTACATACCCACAACCAGAGGTGTGCACTACATTTACATACCCACAACCAGAGGTGTGCACTACATTTACATACCCACAACCAGAGGTGTGCACTACATTTACATACCCACAACCAGAGGTGTGGGTATGTATATAACTTTGCTTGTGTAGCGTGTAGGCTAACGTAACATTAAGTCAACGAGCCTCCACACTGTCAGTCAGTGCGGGAGCGTGATCATTGCACCCAAGCTGTTCCTAAAACCAGAGAGAGCGTGTGAGAGAGAAGGTTGGGCGATTGTCTACAAGCCTATACATCACCCGATTGCGCCCCATAGCGGGGGTCTTTCTCATGGCTACCCATGTATTTCCATGGAAATATAATGTTTATTTAGAAAGTAATAAATATATATATTTTAAAGCATTCATGATTTGCGTAAATGTAATACACTAACTATTACTCTTGTTAAAATATGAAATGGTATTACATTTGGTGAAGAGCACATTATGACTTGTTTAGGACTCGAAACTCGGGACTTGAGTGCTATGACTTGAGACTTACTTGTAAAATAAAAAATAAAATAAAAAAGACTTGGTCCCACCTCTGCCCACAACCTTTCCATATTTTTTGCCCCCATTTTTTGCTCTCATTTCTCAGGTCTATCTCACCTCGCTGACAATCTTGTTGATTTTGCGGGCGCTCTTCAGGGCCAGGTTGTCCTCACTGGTCAGGTTGTGGAAGTGGGATGAGCCCTTCATCTTATTCAGGTCCTTCTTGTATTTCAGCTGGGGGGTTAAAAATGGAAAGAGAAGCAGAGAAAGACTAAAAAAGAGCGGAAGAATCCTCGGTCACACATTCCCATCTGTCAGATTGCATAACTTGTCTATGAGCGCATCTTCATACATGCTGTACACAATCGGCAACAAACACACAGGCACACACAACTGCGAAACACACACATGCGCGCATGCTCTCTCACTCACACACACACACACACACAGTCTAATTTGGTCTGTGGAGAGTTTGGAACATGACAGCACAGGATTCTTGGTGAGAGTCACAGGGAACGCTACTTATCCCTGTGACCATGACCTGAAATTCCACCCGGCAACACCAGACAAGGTGACGGATGAATGTGATCAAATCAAATTGTATTTGTCACATGCGCCGAATACAACAGGTGTAGACCTTGCAGTGAAATGCCTACTTATTGTGAGTTTTGAGAATCCCTAGACCTATTCGGAAAATGTGTTTGAAATGCATCTTTCCTTTCTCCCTTCATTGAAGTAATCACAGAACCACTGAAGTACATAGTTTTCACAAATACAGTCATGGCATATAAGTGAATACTTTCAAGAATAGAAGGAGGGATCCCTTTAAACTATCCTCTCTCTTTACTAGATTCCTCAATATATTGTCCAATCCATAGTGACTATACAGCTCCAAAATGAGATAGATATCAGACTGTCTGTCAATTGTGTTTCCTTATTGAAAATGAATTTACCCACATACCCCAACATATGATCCTCCGCTTTAGGGGTGTCTACTGCACAAAGTTGTGTACAACGTTGTATACGCAATACAACTTTTCACCCCAATAAATTCACTCACAATACAACATTGTGCAGCCGATACCCCTAAAGCAGAGTAGTTAAACCTCAATAAATTCATTCACAATACATTGTGCAGCCGATACCCCTAAAGCAGAGTAGTTAAACCTCAATAAATCCACCCACAATACCACTTTGTGCAACAGAGCACACAGGGGAGGAGCACACTTGTTCAGCAGGGACACTACTCACATCACTGGCGTGGGCCTGGGCTTTCTTGGCAAGCTGGTAGGCAGGAGTGATCATGGCTGGGAAACTGCCCTTCCCTCTCTGCTGCTCGTACTCTTCAGTGTAGGCAATCTGCAAGGAGGAACACACATCAGCACACAGTTGATACTACAGATAGAATGGGAACAGGGAGAGTATGGCAGACTTTTGTTCTGTCTAACAAACACATTTGATTCATAAGACCTTGATTAGTTGAACTGAGTATTGTTGTGTTGGGATGGAAATGTCTGCACACCCTATTGTTATCATATAATATGTACAGTGCTACAACAATTCAGCAAATGATATAAAGGTATAAATACACGCACACACTACCGTCAATCTCACCTAGTATTCTAAACTCATGTCACTGTCTGACATATCGACACCAATACGTAAACCTAATCCCGAAGCATTATGTGCATAGCGATCATTTTGGCAGGCAAGAGAAAATGTTCTGTCTAGCTAGGTACCAGCATCATCCAGGTATGGCTCTGTTTCACCCACTTCAGAGCCGATGGGTTGCACCTACTTTTGCATACATACAATCATATCAAATAGTGACAACTACAATCCGAAGAATATTGATTAAATAAAAAAAGACTATCGGATATAGGGAAAGCTTGGTTGGAAAGTGAAAACAATTGGAAGTTAAAAGAATTAGGCACCTCTAAGGCATTAAAGAATCTCAAACAGTACAACAACCATGTCTGTGAAGATGTAAGATATCGGCTACTCATTGTAAGGACAATTTGTGTTGGATGTTTCAACTGAAAAACTACTTTTCCACTTAAGTTTGGAGCCAGACCAATTTATACCAATCTGGAAGAGTGCTGTGGGTTGTTGTCTTTCTGAGAGGCATTGTAAAGTTAAACAACTATCAGTCCTCTTTGGGGATAAGATACTTTAGTAGTTTTATTTATCAATGAAACCACTACCAGTAGAATTTAACTTGCTTTAACTTAATAATCAATTACGCATTTCAAATTTAATTGAACGTTTCACAGGTCTCCCTCTTCACTTTTCTCAGAAAGAAAAAAAATACATCCGAAAAATGTTGAAGTTGTATTGAAAAATTGCATTATTATTGAAAACATAATGTACTTAAGCTTCCAGTTAACAGATACATAACTTCCTCTCAGATATTGGCTGAACATCCTCGCCAAGAGGCTAAAATCTCTTGGTTAGGTCGCTAGGTGTTGAACTAAGGAGGCTATAGTATTTTTAACAAGAGGGTCTACTTAAAAATATACAATTTGCTCACTCGCCTCACAAAAAAAAAAAAAGAAATCCGTTAATAATAATTATATGGCCTTATCGATCCCCTGCTGGGGAAAAAAAATGTAAGGGGGAGTAGCAATGGCAATGCAAAATCAAATTCCACTTAGCACGCTGATCTGCGAGGATTGGATGTACAGGGGTTTTTCCTTTAAAAGTTTCGAGTTTATGCCGCAACCATTTGGGGCAGATTGTGGTAAATTGCGTCGTTCATTCTGTCATTGCACCACTCCATCACAAGGGGGAGTTAGAACGCTGATCTATCAATAGTGTAGACTGTGGCACCATCCTGACTATATTCTTGTAAGTTAATGGAGGTGTGAATGTTTCAGTCCGAGAGTCTCTCTTCTCTGGCACTAGAGTCCTGCATCAGGCAACAGCAAAAAAATAGCTGGCGGGTGGTTCTGGAGTTGAGAGAGAACTTGGGTAAATACAATGGTGCAATTACACTTGACATGTCGACTGACGGTTTTCTAAAAATAGGCACGGTGGGCTTTTGGTTTCTCTCCCTCTAAAAACAGAAAGAAATAATTCTAAATAACAAACTGGCTTTTTTTTTACCAAAGTGTAAAAGAGTGATAGCCCCTCTATGTAAAGTGAGTTTCTGAAACGCGGAGTCCTTATTTGCTGATGTGAAGAAAAAACGTAATGAAAGAGTCCAGCAAGGATTTGTCAGCATAAAGTTGAGTGACTCACTCATTCGTGGCTTTGGATCAAAATCAAGAAATGTTTGTATTGTTTGGACCAAGTTAATCTGCTCATGTTGTGTGTGACCAATTATTTGTGACATTGTGGTTACAATGAAGAATGTAAATGAAATAAATCCTATTCATAATGAATAATCAGATGTGTGTTGCAAGCTTTACATTTTTCCCTATTTTTTTGTAGGAATTTATTTAATATTTTTAGACAATACAAAACATACATATACAAACGACAACTACATCACACCTGCCCAGATCCACCTGCTCACACGCCCATCTCCAACGCCCGCATCACTCTCTGCCACATTGCCTCAAGCTGCACCATTTTCTTTTTCTCTGTCGCCCACACGCACATTCAATATTTTGATAATGAAGCATTTAAAGGCTGACATTGTAATACTTCTGACAGACAAATGTCTAACTCCACCCATAACTTTTGGACTTCATAACATTCCCAGAAGGCAGGAATTATTATAACCTACTGAAAAATGAACCTGGTAATCAATTTTAATTTACTGCAGGCCTAAAACCTATGGGTTTAACCCTCTGAATTAATGATTATATTGAAGATAGAAGCCACCTATTAATTAGTTCCGAGAGCCAATCTGTTACCCAACAAATAATATCCATTTATTTAGCCTAATTGTTTTTATGACTACAGACAGTACTCTATTATTCCTCTTATCCTCCATGTACTAATTAATACGTCTGCATCTCTATTTAACATTTGGCTAAAAAGAAACCACGTCATGAATTAAGAACAGATATATATTTTTCTCTCTAAGGTTTTACATTTCTAACTCAATATCACAGACCAGATTTGCCCCAACAAAAAATGCATCAACCCCTACAAATATTTCAATTTACAAAAGGATAGTCTAATAGCTCGGCTAGGTGTGAAAAATCCCCCCAACTTGCAATGTATTCTATGCCCCAGTTGTTTTCACCTGGCTGAAGTTCCCAGCATTTTCTCTGGCAGAAGTGAATTCTGCTGCCCCAGCATCTGAGGTGGCCTTTCCCTTCATCTCCTGCTCATACATCTGACGGTACTTCACCTAAGATATGATCACAGTGTCAACATTAGTGTACTGTATGCGTATGACTTTGCATTTGTATGTGTGAGCATCAGTTTGTGTGTGTGTGTGTGTGTGTGTGTGTGTGTGTGTGTGTGTGTGTGTGTGTGTGTGTGTGTGTGTGTGTGTGTGTGTGTGTGTGTGTGTGTGTGTGTGTGTGTGCGCGTGCCTGTGTGTGTGTGTCCTCTACTCACACCACTGGCCATCTCTGTGGCTTTCTTTGAAACTTGGTAGCCAGGAGTGAGATGTGCGGGGAAACTGCCTTTACCCAACTGCTGTTCATACTCTTCAGTGTAGACATACTGGGAGGGAAAATACTATGTCATGGACACACGAAAAGTGACATAATTGCATTTGGAGGAAAGCATAAATCAGATTGAATAGGGTTTGTAATAAATACATGGATCTGTCCTTGGCTTTTGGACAGAAGCACTTCAGGGGTTTTGGAGGAAGGCATGAATCAGATTGAGTAGGGTTTGTAATAAATACATGGATCTGTCCTTGGCTTTTGGCCAGAAGCACTTCAGGGGTTTTGGAGGAAAGCATGAATCAGATTGAGTAGGGTTTGTAATAAATACATGGATCTGTCCTTGGCTTTTGGACAGAAGCACTTCAGGGGTTTTGGAGGAAAGCATGAATCAGATTGAGTAGGGTTTGTAATAAATACATGGATCTGTCCTTGGCTTTTGGCCAGAAGCACTTCAGGGGTTTTTGGCTACAGAGGAATATTTTGACACTTTCTCCTCTCCTTTATTGTACTCCGCCTGAATAACAGAAATGTTAACATATTATTTGCCCCCTCATAACACGCTATAACACTGTAATAATAAAATGTATAATAATTACAGCTAAAGTCATGAGCTGAAATCAACTGGTTATTTTATGGTCACACTACCTGCCTCCCGAAGTACTGTTCTGCCCCTATAGAGGGAGCTGCACTTACGCTGCTGGGCAAGGTATTTGGTTTCTTGGAAATCTGGTATCCTGGTGTGATCATGGTGGATAAGCTGCCTTTTCCTTTACTCTGCTCATATTCCTCAGTGTATTTGACCTGTCATCAGGGAGAAAGTATGCCCCCAAACTTTATGACACAAACACGGTCAGACCACTACTGAATAACAAGTACAGGAACGTTTCCTATGCCATAACTACGTGTTTTCTGTGTAATTTTGAACCATTTGAAATTGGCAAATTTGACAGGGTGGGGGTATGTGTGTGTGTGTATAACTATGATAAAGGTATGTGTAGGTTTGTCTGGGGGTTGTTTTCATGTTGGTTGGTTGTTCTGTGCTTACATCACTGGCCAGGGAGCCTCCAGTCTTAGCATGTAGAATATGGGAGGTGTCAGCCACAGAGGTAAATTGTGTCAATTTTTCTTCATGTCCCCTTTTGTACTCCACTTACGATCGAATACATATTGTACTCATCTATATTTAGCAGCTACCTGTACATCTGTAGCTGCATTGTATTGCAAAATCTGAGGGCAAATGCAGTTGTACTCCATTTTTAGTAATCACACCATTTTAGACCATTTAATGTACATCAAAAGTATTTTGTTCTGATAAGTGTTTTTGTGTTATGTTTCCCTATGTTGCTTTTTGAAATTCAGTTCAAATTGAATCACTTTTTTTATTTTATCATGTTTTATATCTACTCTTCAGACTTGGTCCAACCTTGTGTTTGTTATACAAATAAGGAAGATACTCACATCACTGATGGTCTTTTGGGCCTGTGTCACGCTCACAATCTCCTGGTTGGTGATGGTGCCTGAGTACGAGTAGGTCTGCTGCTCCTCAAACTTAGCCCGATAGTCCTGCTGTTGAATCACAATGCACACAGAATCAACTAAGGACTATCATTATATTGGGGGCGGTTCCAGAAAGCAGAATCAATGAGTTAGTTAGCTAACTGTTCAGGTAGTGGTTCCCAAAAGCAGTTTGTTTTGGTTGCGTTTTGTTTTGCCCAATAGGAACCGAATGGTGAATACTGTCTTGGGAGTCAATTTTATCGTAAGTAAGAATATAATATGTTTCTGAACATTTGTACATTCATGTAGATGCTATGTGTCACACCCTGATCTGTTTCACCTGTCTTTGTGCTTGTCACCACCCCCCTCCAGGTGCCGGCCATCTTCCGCATTATCCCCTGTGTATTTCTACCTGTGTTCTCTGTTTATCTGTTGCCAGTTCGTTTTGTTCGTGAAACCTACCAGCATTTGTTCCCCTGCTCATGCCTGTTTCTTGCTCCTGTTTTCTAGTCCTTCCCGGTTTTGACCATTCTGCCTGCTCTGAGCCTGAGCCTGCCTGCTGTTTGGTATCTTACCTCACCTAACTGGATTATTGACCCCTGCCTGCCCTGAGACTGCCTGCCGTTCTGGACCCTTTGCACCCTCTCTGGATTACTGACCCCTGCCTGCCTTTGACCTGTCGTTTGCCTGCCCCTGTTTTAGAAATAAACTTTTGTTTCTTTGACACTGTCTGCATCTGGGTCACACCTGAAACGTGATACAATGGATAATCATGAATCAATCATTAATAATTATCAGTAAGAAAGATGCACAAAGATCATACCACCACCCCCACTTCAATAAACTGAAGTAATACATGTATTAATAAAATACAAAATAGAAAAATAACAAAATATTAAGGAGCAACAATGAAATAACAGTAGCAAGGCTATATACAGGGGGTACCAGTACAGTGTCAATGTGCGGGGGCACCGGTTAGTCGAGGTAATTGAGGTAATATGTAGGTAGAGGTGAAGTGACTATGCATAGATAATAAACAGAGAGTAACAACAACGTAAAAATATGTGCATGCTGCAAATAGTTCCGGAAGCCATTTGATTAGCTGATTTATGGGGGTAGAAGCTGTTAAGAAGCCATTTGATTAGCTGTAAGCTTGGGGGTAGAAGCTGTTAAAAGCCATTTGGACCTAGAATTGGCACTCTGGTACTGCTTGCCATGCGGTAGAAGAGAGAACAGTCTATGACTAGGGTGGCTGGAGTCTTTGGCTATTTTTAGGGCCTTCCTCTGACACCTACTGGTATAGAGGTCCTGGATGGCAGGAAGCTTGGCTCCAGTGATGTACAGGTCCATTCGTACTACCCTCTGTACTGCCTTGCGGTTGGAGGCCGAGCAGTTGCCATACCAGGTGGTGATGCAACCATGCTCTCGATGGTGCAGCTGTAGAATTTTTTGAGGATTTGAGGACCTATGCAAAATCTTTTCAGTCTTCTGAGGGGGAATAGGCTTTGTCATGCCCTCTTCAAGACTGTCTTGTTGTGTTTAGACCATGTTAGTTTGTTGGTGATGTGGACACCAAGGAACTTGACGCTCTCAACCAGCTCCACTACAGCCCCGTCGATGAGAATGGGGGCATGCTCGGCCCTCCTTTTACTGTAGTCCATGATTATCTCCTTTGTCTTGATCACGTTGAGGGAGAGGTTGTTTTCCTGGCAACACACTGCCAGGTCTCTGACTCCGCCCTATAGGCTGTCTCATTGTTGCCGGTGATCAGGCCTACCACTGTTGTGTCATCCAGTTGCAGAGGGAGTTGTTTAGTCCCAGGGTTCTTAGCTTAGTGATGAGCTTTGAGGGCACTATGGTGTTGATCGCTGAGCTGTTGTCAATGAACAGTATTCTCACGTAGGTGTTCCTTTAGTCCATTTTCAGATATTACACATTTCTAATTTTGTCTATCAGTCTTTTCATTTCAAGGTATTGTACCAACGTTAGCTGGCTGGCTCGCTAGCAAACGTTACGTGTATGATCTCATTATTTGTATCTCAGAGCCATTTGCTTGACCAGTTATAGCCTAATGTTAGCTAGCTAACATTGAACCTGGTTGGTTAGCTACCTGCAGATTAATGCAGTGTCGTAGCGTCATGAGTTGGGATTATGGTTCATTGTTTACTTAGCTAGCTACATGTCTTAACAAAAGACTCTCATCTGAGTGTGCCAGAGCGCAGAGTAACTGGTGGTTTTACGAAAGCTCAACACCCGTTGATTATGGCTGGTGACAGTAAAAGTCTGCAAAAAAATTGTAATTGTTGCCAGCAGCACAGTTCCAGTCACCAATGCTCTGGATAACATGAAAACAGCCTAACCAGCTCTGCTAGGTCAAGTAAAATTGTCAGATTGGGGTTTGTGTCTGGAAGTAGCTAGCAAGCTAGTCAATGTTAACCAGTTAGCTTGGGTGCTTGACTGCTGTTATGAGGTCAGGACGTTCTGATCAACCCTACTCATTGACCAGAGCATCCAGTGTGTGAGAGAGTGAAACACTCCGAGAGTGAAACACTCTGAATTTACAAACAGACAATCTACGAGCACAGTTAGAGATCGACCCTTAAAGAGATGGGTGGGGCTAAAGCTTAAGAGTGTGTGAACGATGCTGAATGGGTGTAGACAAAAAGGGTGCTCCAATAGTAGTACCAAAACATTCAAGACCATTTTCTCAAAAGTGAGTTTACAAGTTTATCAACTTTCAAAGCAAAATTACTTTCCCATTGTTCCTCATCTGTAGTGTATGATATACAGTTTTGTAGCTCTGAGTCTCTACTTTTATCCAATGTAAAAAACACAATTTCAAATTTTGCTACATAAGACCGATTTGAGCCGGTCGGTCACATTTTACTCTATGGCAGCACCCAAGGGGCCTGAATTTTCTAGCTCTACCCTTAAACTTGGCGGTGAAGTAGTGTCCCCATGAGTGAACCCTGAGCCAATCACGGCAAGACGCCTAAGACAGTGCTACAGGGAGACAGGATGGACAGTTGATTGTCCTCGCAGTGGCAGACCACGTGTAACAACACCTGCACAGGATTGGTACATCCGAACATCACCTCTGTGGGACAGATACAGGATGGCAACAACTGCCCCAGTTACACCAGGAATCAATCCCTCCATCAGTGCTCAGACTGTCCGCAATAGGCTGAGAGAGGCTGGACTGAGGGCTTGTAAGGCTGTTGTAAGGCAGATCCTCACCAGACATCACCGGCAACAACAACGGCCATGTGCACAAACCCACCGTCGCTGGACAAGACAGGACTGGCAAAAAAGTGCTCTTCACTGACGAGTCGCGTTTTTGTCTCACCAGGGTTGATGGTCGGAATTGCTTTTATCATCGAAGGAATGAGCGTTACACAGGGGCCTGTACTCTGGAGCGGGTTCGATTTGGAGGTGGAGGGTCCATCATGGTCTGGGGCGGTGTGTCACAGCATCATCGGACTGAGCTTGTTGTCATTGCAGGCAATCTCAACGCTGTGCATTACAGGGAAGACATCCTCCTCCCTCATTTGGTACCCTTCCTGCAGGCTCATCCTGACATGACCCTCCAGCATGACAATGCCACCAGTCATACTGCAGGAATACAGGTTACAATGCTTGTTCTGTGTTCCTGCAAGACAGGAATGTCAGTGTTCAGCCATGGCCAGCGAAGAGGCCGGATCTCAATCCCATTGAGCATGTCTGTGACCTGTTGGATCAGAGGGTGAGGGCTAGGGTCATTCCCCCCAAAAATGTCCGGGAACTTGCAGGTGCCTTGGTGGAAGAGTGGGGTAACATCTCACAGCAAGAACTGGCAAATCTGGTGCAGTCCATGAGGAGGAGATGAACTGCAGTACTTAATTCAGCTGGTGGCGTCACCAGATACTGACTGTTACTTTTGATTTTGACCCCCCCCCTCCCTTTGTTCAGGAACACATTATTCCATTTCTGTTAGTGACTGTGTCTGTGGAACTTGTTCAGTTTATGACTCAGTTGTTGAATCTTGTTATGTTCATACAAACATTTACATATGTTAAGTTTGCTGAAAATAAACGCAGTTGACAGTGAGAGGACGTTTCTTTTTTTGCCGAGTTTATTTTACTCAATGTAGTCTTGCTAGCAGGAATGCTAGCCATGGCAATATTCTATGACTAACAAAGGCAAAAAAAGCTGAAGGGAGACTGAGTGCCAGACAGACATTCAGACCAGACATGCAGACAGACAGGGACAGGTGGAGTGCTGAGGGTGTTGGAGAGGAGGCGAGGAGAGGCTGTTTTCTGAAGGTATAATTTTAACCTCCTGAAACATAAACTAGGGCAGCAAGGGATGCCGTGTCTCTGTCACAGCCACAGAAATAGATAGTCATGCACACCATTCCAAACCTATGCTGTCAACATGGTCCCAAAGCTCTCCGAAATCAAATCAAATCAAAGTTTATTTCTCACGTGCGCAGAATACAACAGGTATTCCTTACAGTGAAATGCTTACTTTGTTCAGGGACACATTATTCAATTTCTGTTAGTCACTGTGTCTGTGGAACTTGTTCAGTTTATGTCTTATGACTCTCTTTCTTTCATAAAGAGGGGAAAACTGCATTTCTCGTTGACAAGCATAATAAATGTACAGTTTATTTGCCTATATCATGTTGGCTCCATGTGAACACACTATTTGCAGCCTCCACACTTTGAAAGTTCCACAGCAGGTAAAATGCAGTGGCTCCATGTTGCTCTTTTTAGTAACTGGTTGTTATATTCTGGAACAAAAAGACCAGTATAAAGGAGAAACCCCTTCTGTTTAGAACAGCATAATGCAGGTTAACGTTCTCAATTCTATCAAAACGACTGTTTAGGATTATTGAGCCCTACTAAATCAAATACAGGGATACCAGTAGGTCAAAAACATATTTCTTCCTTCACTGCAAGAATACAGGTTGCATCAACTATAAAAAACACAACAAAAAACAAAAATAAACTAATCTGCATACTGCTGTCTCTGGTTTCGGTCAAGTATGGGAATACAAAACATTGAAATTAGCTTCATTACTGGATAGCAGTTTTTTCAAAATTACAACAAGCCATCAGTGTGACGTCCTTTACACTTCCATTACATTACCCAACCAACATCCTCCATGGTGTCTATTTATGTCTATCTATGTATCAACTCGTGAGCTGTAACAATCAGAATGAATACCATTATTCACAATGCCACATGCTGTGTGTACACCAGTGTACTCATGTAGTCATACTTCCACAATACCATGCGCGATGACTACAGTGAATGACTAACTCATGTGAAATGTGCGGTGAGAGTCATTGAGTAATTTCAAGCCCAGCACACCTAAGTTCCACCGTCACTTGAGTGGAGGAGGGGGAGCTGTTTCAAACTGCTATTCTAGAATAATGACACACATGTCAAGTTCAATAGCCATGTTGAAGTAGAATACAAGGTCCTGCATGCGAAGTCTAAAAAAACAACTTCTTGATTCCTGATACATCTAGACCCAGTAACTGGGACTTTTGCTACATGTTGGTGTGACATCATTGCTTACTCACCTCACTGCTGGCAATGGCTTGCTTCTTGGCATTGATGGGGGTCTCATAGACACTGGTGAACATATTGTTTCTTGGATTGTGTCTGAGGGATTAAAGGTGAGAGGTCATCATCAACCCATTTTAAGAATCTCACTTTTGGTTTAGTCCATACTCGTAGCCATTTACAAATACAATTCCAGTGACATGGGACTAGAATGCTAAAGATGCTGAATGGGTCATTCAACAAAATGACTGCCTTTTGCATACGTGTGCACCAATATTGCATTTTAAAAGCCTGTCACATTAAATGAAGTGCCCTTTAAAATAGACCACAAGATTAACCACAAGATTTCTTGTAAAGCCCTAGTTATTTTTGTTGTTTTGAGAAAGTCATTTCTGAAGAATGATTATTTATTTCGTGTTTAGTGATTCACATATGTCTCCCTCATTTTAAGGTCCACCCTGTTACGTGAACTGCACTCTTATTTTAATATGGTGAAACTATTCCTATTCAAATATTTTTTCAAAAGAAGCATTGAATAAATAGTCAAATCATAATGTAAAAGCAGGTGAGCTGGTTCTATACTTTTTGGGCATTTACTGGTGTTTTGTGGTGGAAAGCTGAGTAGTTCAAGCATATGTCTACCCTTTTACCCATAGAGAGACAGGCTAGACTTTTTATAATATCAAGTTGAACATGTGCTCTTTATGACAGAATGTTGAATTCAAACATTTTATTTTGGTGGAATGACTCAAACGACAACAATCATAGTACTTTAAAGTACTATCATCCAACTAACTTCCTCATTTCATTCAGTGCCTAATTTCCACATTCATTTGGGATTGAGGCAAAGGGCTTTATCTACACCGATGGTGAGGAATGTGGGCTCATAGACCACTGTTGAGGTCTGAAAACGCGTAACAAACTTCGATTTTGGAGGGAACTATCCCTATAAATTCCCTAAACAGTGAAAGAAACCTCAGTAAAAAAAAGTGAAATAACACCTTTCTACTTACACAGAGCAGTATGGCCGCTTCTTGTGGCTAACAAAGTTCTTGGCTGTGAGCACCATTTTACAGACGTCGCAGTGAAAGCATGCTTTGTGCCAGTTCTGAGAAAAGGGGAAAAAACACAAGTGTGTTACACACATAAAATCCTGGGTTCTGATCTAGGAATTATGACTCCAATCTAAGTTATTGTAAAGAAACACAGTGAAGAGTGCTTTGAATTGACCTAAATGGATGTCTGACATCATAGACCAAGAGACTGTGATTTTAATCATATACTTGCTCACAATGTTGCTCAACTGTCCTTGAATACGCAAACCATGCCACTTTGACAGTATGAACTATGAAGGAGCAATAGCAGTCAGATGATGAATATGTTAAATTCATTCTTTGCCTTAACCTTTTAGAAGGCAAAATCAGGGTCACAGAGTGATTCTTGGTAGTCTTAAACAAGTCTACTTTGAAACAAAATTATACACCTCACACACATGGTTATGGGTTTAAAAAAAGAAGACAACAATACCATGTCAGATATAGAGTTGAAATCCAACTAGAGGTAAAGTATGGGAGTAACTCTGTCTTACCTGATCAATACAATTGATCTTCTCCGCTGGGTACACCACAAACCCACACCTGGCGCAGGACTGCATCTTCGTAACCTTTCCCCTTACCCAAAGTACTCAGAAAAAAAACTAAAAGGTAGCTTGAGTGAAGTGAATATTAGCCCCAAGAGAGAGCAAAAGCTCAGGCAGCAGTAAAGAGAGGCAGGATCTCCTAGACAGTCTCTGGTAGTAGTGCCTCTGGCAATGATAAACTTAGCTCTCGATTGTGACAGACAGATCAACCCTGTCTGTTACAAGACACCAGGACCCAGGAGGACCCACCCCCTTTTAAATGTATTTTTTATTTAACCTTCATTTAATCAGGGAGTCATGCTACTACAGGACTACAGTCTCTTTCGCAGATGAGCCCTGCATGAATACATCAAAAAACAACAATTACACTATACTGTATATACAGTATCTATATACACATCAATTACACTATACTGTATATACAGTATCTATATACACATCAATTACACTATACTGTATATACAGTGTCTATATACACATCAATTACACTATACTGTATATACAGTGTCTATATACACATCAATTACACTATACTGTATATACAGTATCTATATACACATCAATTACACTATACTGTATATACAGTATCTATATACACATCAATTACACTATACTGTATATACAGTATCTATATACACAACAATTACACTATACTGTATATACAGTATCTATATACACATCAATTACACTATACTGTATATACAGTGTCTATATACACATCAATTACACTATACTGTATATACAGTGTCTATATACACATCAATTACACTATACTGTATATACAGTGTCTATATACACATCAATTACACTATACTGTATATACAGTGTCTATATACACATCAATTACACTATACTGTATATACAGTATCTATATACACAACAATTACACTATACTGTATATACAGTATCTATATACACATCAATTACACTATACTGTATATACAGTATCTATATACACATCAATTACACTATACTGTATATACAGTGTCTATATACACATCAATTACACTATACTGTATATACAGTGTCTATATACACAACAATTACACTATACTGTATATACAGTGTCTATATACACATCAATTACACTATACTGTATATACAGTGTCTATATACACATCAATTACACTATACTGTATATACAGTGTCTATATACACATCAATTACACTATACTGTATATACAGTGTCTATATACACATCAATTACACTATACTGTATATACAGTATCTATATACACAACAATTACACTATACTGTATATACAGTATCTATATACACATCAATTACACTATACTGTATATACAGTGTCTATATACACATCAATTACACTATACTGTATATACAGTGTCTATATACACATCAATTACACTATACTGTATATACAGTGTCTATATACACATCAATTACACTATACTGTATATACAGTGTCTATATACACATCAATTACACTATACTGTATATACAGTGTCTATATACACATCAATTACACTATACTGTATATACAGTATCTATATACACATCAATTACACTATACTGTATATACAGTATCTATATACACATCAATTACACTATACTGTATATACAGTATCTATATACACATCAATTACACAATACTGTATATACAGTATCTATATACACATCAATTACACTATACTGTATATACAGTATCTATATACACATCAATTACACTATACTGTATATACAGTATCTATATACACAACAATTACACTATACTGTATATACAGTATCTATATACACAACAATTACACTATACTGTATATACAGTATCTATATACACATCAATTACACTATACTGTATATACAGTATCTATATACACATCAATTACACTATACTGTATATACAGTATCTATATACACATCAATTACACTATACTGTATATACAGTGTCTATATACACATCAATTACACTATACTGTATATACAGTATCTATATACACATCAATTACACTATACTGTATATACAGTGTCTATATACACATCAATTACACTATACTGTATATACAGTATCTATATACACATCAATTACACTATACTGTATATACAGTATCTATATACACATCAATTACACAATACTGTATATACAGTATAATAATAATAATTTTGCATGCCCAATTTTTCAGTTTTTGATTTGTTAAAAAAGTTTGAAATATCCAATAAATTTCGTTCCACTTCATGATTGTGTCCCACTTGTTGTTGATTCTTCACAAAAAAATACAGTTGTATATCTTTATGTTTGAAGCCTGAAATGTGGCAAAAGGTCGCAAAGTTCAAGGGGGCCAAATACTTTCGCAAGGCACTGTACATGGGGTGTATATTCAGTTCGCGTTAGGAGAGTTTGACTTATGGGTTCTACGAGAGGCATGAGTCTACTGGTGGAATCAAGGGCTCTGACAGATACATGGTTGAGCACAAACATTTCTGGGGGTCTGAGGCCTTATTGAGACATGGCCAGAGGCCTAGGAGAGTCAGGGGGTCTGGAGGAGGATTAATATTGTCCTTGGTCCTTCTGTGTGTATATCCTATTCTTAGCCTGCACCAGTGCTTAGTTTGTAAATCGGGAGGTGACGGCACAAAAAGTGAGCACGAGAGGGGGGTGACCTGGGGAGCTCTGTGGTACCGGAATGCATGAGGGGGAAAAACATCACCTTTTATAATAAAGCATTGCATGCACTACATTTGAGTAGTGGCATAGAGCAGTAGAGTAGAGGCACTTAGAATAAGTTTTTGACCTTTTCATAAACACATTTTATGCAATTCTATGTCCTTTTGCATGACTGGAGACAGCTGATGGGTACTGACTTCTGAACTTGAAATATCCTTATTCATGTTAAGGGAAAGAGGGGAATACAGAAAGTTTACATTCTGTAAGAACATGTGATAGTTAGGCACCAACTGAAAGGTTGCTGGATCGAATCCCAGAGCTGACAAGGTAAACATCTGTTGTTCTGCCCCTGAGCAAGGCAGTTCCCCGGGTGCCGTGGATGTCGATTAAGGCAACCCCCTACACCTCTCTGATTCAGAGGGGTTGGGTTAAATGCAGAAGGCACATTTCAATTGAAGGCATTCAGTTGTACAACTGACTAGGTATCCCCCTTTCTCTATTAGGTATCCTATGGAGAGGAGAAGGACCACAGTCTGGTTCCAGTCAACAGGACAGCTGTGAGTTTGGTATCCTACGGAGAGGAGAAGGGCCACAGTCTGGTTCCAGTCAACAGGACAGCTGTGAGTTAGGTATCCTACGGAGAGGAGAAGGGCCACAGTCTGATTCCAGTCAACAGGACAGCTGTGAGTTAGGTATCCTACGGAGAGGAGAAGGGCCACAGTCTGGTTCCAGTCAACAGGACAGCTGTGAGTTAGGTATCCTATGGAGAGGAGAAGGACCACAGTCTGGTTCCAGTCAACAGGACAGCTGTGAGTTAGGTATCCTACGGAGAGGAGAAGGGCCACAGTCTGATTCCAGTCAACAGGACAGCTGTGAGTTAGGTATCCTACGGAGAGGAGAAGGGCCACAGTCTGATTCCAGTCAACAGGACAGCTGTGAGTTAGGTATCCTACGGAGAGGAGAAGGGCCACAGTCTGGTTCCAGTCAACAGGACAGCTGTGAGTTAGGTATCCTACGGAGAGGAGAAGGGCCACAGTCTGATTCCAGTCAACAGGACAGCTGTGAGTTAGGTATCCTATGGAGAGAAGGGCCACAGTCTGGTTCCAGTCAACAGGACAGCTGTGAGTTAGGTATTCTACGGAGAGGAGAAGGGCCACAGTCTGGTTCCAGTCAACAGGACAGCTGTGAGTTAGGTATCCTATGGAGAGAAGGGCCACAGTCTGGTTCCAGTCAACAGGACAGCTGTGAGTTAGGTATCCTATGGAGAGAAGGGCCACAGTCTGGTTCCAGTCAACAGGACAGCTGTGAGTTAGGTATCCTATGGAGAGAAGGGCCACAGTCTGGTTCCAGTCAACAGGACAGCTGTGAGTTAGGTATCCTACGGAGAGGAGAAGGGCCACAGTCTGGTTCCAGTCAACAGGACAGCTGTGAGTTAGGTATCCTACGGAGAGGAGAAGGGCCACAGTCTGGTTCCAGTCAACAGGACAGCTGTGAGTTAGGTATCCTACGGAGAGGAGAAGGGCCACAGTCTGGTTCCAGTCAACAGGACAGCTGTGAGTTAGGTATCCTACGGAGAGGAGAAGGGCCACAGTCTGGTTCCAGTCAACAGGACAGCTGTGAGTTAGGTATCCTACGGAGAGGAGAAGGGCCACAGTCTGGTTCCAGTCAACAGGACAGCTGTGAGTTAGGTATCCTATGGAGAGAAGGGCCACAGTCTGGTTCCAGTCAACAGGACAGCTGTGAGTTAGGTATCCTTTGGAGAGGAGAAGGGCCACAGTCTGGTTCCAGTCAACAGGACAGCTGTGAGTTTGGGAGGAGTGAGGAATTTGGGCCAAGGTCAGGTCAGATGAAGTGAAAAAGAAAAGGCATCACTAAAGTCCTGTCCAGCAACAGAGATGTATTGGTTGTCCAGATGTGTAAGGGGACTCAGCATAGGAGGAAGGTATAAATATGTGCTTGTTTTAATGTCTTTTGTGTTTCAGTTTGTGAATAAACTTTGTTTGAGCTTCCCCTAGTTGTCCGATTGTTTATTTAGAACCTGAGTATTAACATACCGCGTTCAAAAGAACTGGGAACTCGGAGCTAGGAAATATTTGTCTTCTGACTTCAGTGTGTTCAAGACTGGGAAATCTGAAAAAAACTAGTTCCGACTGGGAAAATTTGCTTTGAAAGGTCTCGGCGTCGCAATGGACCGTGTTGTCCTAACCATGGACCGCTGGGAAAGACAGGGAGTTCCTCCAGTGCCTCCACCAGCACTACCCGGGTCTCCACAACTCGCCCCCCCCCCCCCCCCCCCCCCCCCTTCACCCGGTCCTAGTGGGATTCGTCTCGCCCTTCCCCGGGAGTACGACGGCATGGCTGCACCCTGCCTAGTTTTCCTGGTGCAGCTGGAGCTCTACCTGGCAACCTTCCACCCGGCTCCTTCGGACTGTGAGAAGGTGTCCGCCCTCGTCTCGTGCCTCTCGGGGAAAGCCCTGGAGTAGGCCAACGCCGTGTGGGGAGAAAGAGAAGTGGCCCTGGACAATTTCGAGGAATGCCTTTTCCATCTGAGGCAGGGGATGAGGAGCACCCAGGAGTTCGCAATGTACTTTCGAACCCTGGCCGCCGGTGCGGGATGGAACGACAGGGCCCTGATCGGCCACTATCGCTGCAGTTTGCGCGAGGACGTCCGTCGAGAGTTGGCCAGCAGGGACACCACCCTCACCTTCAACCAGCTGGTGGACCTGTCCATCCGGCTGGATAACCTGCTGGCTACCCGCGGACGTCCAGAGCGGGGTCTGTCGGTTCCATCCCCCAGCACCACCGCTCTGATGTCCATGGAGCTGGGAGGTGCTGCGCTCAGGGAGACCGGAGGAGGTTCCGTCTCGTGCACCATCTGTGGCTGCAGAGGTCACACTGCCAGTCGGTGCCGGGTTGGTCCCTCTGGGGGTCGAGGCAGCAGGCAGGGCACTCTGGCGTCACCCCAGGTGAGAAGGCACCATTCTCACACAGAAGCCCTCTGTTGCACACATGTTTTTGTTTGTTGAGTTTTCCCCGCATTCCCAGCATAAGGCGCTCGTCGATTCAGGAGCGGCTGGGAATTTTATAGACAGATCATTTGCCTGTAGTTTAGGGATCCCCACCGTTCAAGTGGCTATGCCCCAGTTCATGCCTTAGACAGTCGACCATTAGTGTCAGGGTTGATTAGGGAGGCCACCGCTCCTCTGGGCATGGTGACGCAGGGGGGTCACAAGGAGAGAAAAGTCTCTTCCTTATTGACTCTCCTGCTTTTCATGTGGTGCTAGGCCTACCCTGGTTAGCTTATCATGACCCCACTGTTTCATGGCTATAGAGGGCTCTCACGGGGTGGTCGCGAGAATGCTCGGGGAGGTGTTTAGGGGTTCCCGTTGGTGCTACTACGGTGGAAAGACCAGACCAGGTCTCCACCGTGCTCATTCCCCCCGAATATGCTGATTTGGCTCTCGCCTTCTCCAAAAAGAAGGCGACTCAATTACCACCCCATTGACGGGAGGATTGTACGTTAAATCTCCTGATAGACGCCGCACTTCCCAGCAGTCACGTGTATCCCGTCACAGGCGGAGACGGCGGCTATGGAAACATATCTCCAAATCCCTGCGTTAGGGGTACATTCGGTCCTCCACTTCACCCGCCTCCTCGAGTTTCTTTTTTGTGAAGAAGGTCTGCGCCCATGTATTGACTATCGAGGCCTCAATCAGATCACTGTGAGGTACAGTTACCCGCTACCTCTGATCGCCACAGCGATTGAGTCAATGCACGGGGCGCGCTTCTTCACCAAACTAGACCTCAGGATGCGTATCCGGGAGGGAGACGAGTGGAAGACGGCATTCAGTACTACCTCAGGGCATTATGAGTACCTCGTCATGCCGTACGGGTTGATGAATGCTCCATCAGTCTTCCAAGCCTTTGTAGACGAGATTTTCAGGTACCTGCACGGGCAGGGTGTAGTGGGGCATATTGATGACATTCTGATATCCTCCGCTACACGCACCGAGCATGTGTCCCTGGTACGCAGGGTGCTTGGTCGACTGTTGGAGCACGACCTGTATGTCAAGGCTGAGAAATGCCTGTTTTTCCAACAGTCTGTCTCTTTCCTAGGGTACCGCATTTCCACCTCAGGGCTGGAGATGGAGAGTGACCGCATTTCAGCCTTGCGTAATTGGCCGACTCCCACCACGGTAAAAGAGATGCAGCGGTTTCTAGGGTTTTCCCATTACTACCTGAAGGTTATCCAGGGTTTTGATCAGGTAGCGGCTCCCATTGCCTCACTGCTGAATGGAGGACCGGTACGTTTGCAGTGGTCAGCTGAGGCGGACAGGGTTTTTGGTCATCTGAGGGCTCTGTTTACCTCGGCTCCCGTGCTGGCCCATCCGGATCCCTCTTTGGCATTCATAGTGGAGGTGGATGCGTCCGAGGCTGGGATAGTAGCCGTACTCTCTCAGTGCTCGGGTACGCCACCGCCTCTGTGCTTTCTTCTCAAGGAAGCTCAGCCCGGCAGAGCGAAACTATGACATGGGGGACCAGGAGCTGTTGGCTGTCGTCAAGGCTTTAAAGGCGTGGAGACATTTGCTTGAGGGGGCTAAACACCCTTTTCTCATCTGGACTGACCACCGTAATCTGGAATACATCCGGGCGGTGAGGAGACTGAACCCTTGCCAGGCAAGGTTTGCCATGTTTTTCACCCATTTTGTTTTCACCCTCTCTTACAGACCAGGTTCCCAGAACGTGAAGGCAGACGCACTGTCCCGGCTGTATGACACTGTTGTCTTTGGCTATGCCGGATTAAGAGATATGACATGCTATTCTATGAAATAATTTCTCCGTAATTAATATTACCTGATTGAGCTAATCATGTAAATGTAATTAACTAGAGAGTCGGGCACCACAAAATAATATTTATAGAGCTGTTATCTTCCGAATAAACTCTTAAAGACCTAGTAATATTATACATCAATAGCAGTCAATATTAATCGTCATCTTAATTCAGTCTCATCTGAAAGTTGGAAATTCTTGGTTATCTGCACGAACCCTGGCTAACAAGTTGAACCAGCATTGCAAAATTGGGTTTAATTATTTATTTACTAAATACCTAACTAATCACACAGAATTACACATACAGTGGGGCAAAAAAGTTTTTAGTCAGCCACCAATTGTGCAAGTTCTCCCACTTAAAAAGATGAGAGAGGCCTGTAATTTTCATCATAGGTACACTTAAACTGTGACAGACAAAATGAGAGAAATAAAATCCAGAAAATCACATTGTAGGATTTTTTATGAATTTATTTGCAAATTATGGTGGAAAATAAGTATTTGGTCACCTACAAACAAGCAAGATTTCTGGCTCTCACAGACCTGTAACTTCTTCTTTAAGAGGATTCCTCTGTCCTCCACTCGTTACCTGTATTAATGGCACCTGTTTGAACTTGTTATCAGTATAAAAGACACCTGTCCACAACCTCAAACAGTCACACTCCAAACTCCACTATGGCCAAGACCAAAGAGATGTCAAAGGACACCAGAAACAAAATTGTAGACCTGCACCAGGCTGGGAAGACCTAATCTGCAGTATGTAAGCAGCTTGGTTTGAAGAAATCAACTGTGGGAGCAATTATTAGGAAATGGAAGACATACAAGACCACTGATAATCTCCCTCGATCTGGGGCTCCACGCAAGATCTCACCCCGTGGGGTCAAAATGATCACAAGAACGGTGAGCAAAAATCCCAGAACCACACGGGGGGGACCTAGTGAATGACCTGCAGAGAGCTGGGGCCAAAGTAACAAAGCCTACCATAAGTAACACACTACGCCGCCAGGGACTCAAATCCTGCAGTGCCAGACGTGTCCCCCTGCTTAAGCCAGTACATGTCCAGGCCCATCAGAAGTTTGCTAGAGAGCATTTGGATGATCCAGAAGAAGATTGGGAGAATGTCATATGGTCAGATGAAACCAAAATATAACTTTTTGGTAAAAACTCAACTCGTTGTGTTTGGAGGACAAAGAATGCTGAGTTGCATCCAAAGAACACCATACCTGCTGTGAAGCATGGGGGTGGAAACATCATGCTTTGGGGCTGTTTTTCTGCAAAGGGACAAGGACGACTGATCCGTGTAAAGGAAAGAATGAATGGGGCCATGTATCGTGAGATTTTGAGTGAAAACCTCCTTCCATCAGCAAGGGCATTGAAGATGAAACATGGCTGGGTCTTTCAGCATGACAATGATCCCAAACACACTGCCCGGGCAATGAAGGAGTGGCTTCGTAAGAAGCATTTCAAGGTCCTGGAGTGGCCTAGCCAGTCTCATAGATCTCTACCCCATAGAAAATCTTTGGAGGGAGTTGAAAGTCCGTGTAGCCCAGCAACAGCCCCAAAACATCACTGCTCTAGAGGAGATCTGCATGGAGGATTGGGCCAAATACCAGCAACAGTGTGTGAAGACTTACAGAAAACGTTTGACCTCTGTCATTGCCAACAAAGGGTATATAACAAAGTATTGCGATAAACTTTTGTTATTGACCAAATACTTATTTTCCACCATAATTTGCAAATAAATTCATTCAAAATCCTACAATGTGACTTTCTGGAGAAAAAAAATCTAATTTTGTCTGTCATAGTTGAAGTGTATCTATGGTGAAAATGACAGGCCTCTCATCTTTTTAATTGGGAGAACTTGCACAATTGGTGGCTGACTAAATACTTTTTTGCCCCACTGTAATCAAATCACAACTTGATTACAAATTCCGTCATAAAGGAAAATGTCCCTAGCGGGCGGAACAGATATGACAGCTTGTTACACAAAAGAAAAGGGTCTGGGTATGAGTGGGAAGACTGAGGAACAAAAGGCCGAAGCTGTGCTATCGTAAATACAGTATCTTATGCATTCTAAATTACCGCCCATTTGGAAAAGGAAAATTCAATAAATATTTACTCTGAGCTGCGCTTCGGTAGGTGGTTGGTAGATGGAAGGCCGTGTTGCCCAACCGAGTCCTTTGTTCTTTTGAAGAATGTCTCTGCTGGTAAATTGAATACGTTGTAGCAACGACGTTGTGTGGTAGACGGGATACTCTGTCTGTTCCTTCCTAACCCTCGTTTTCAGCGGCTGTTGCTAACTCAACGGCTAGGAGGTATCGCTTCAGTAGTGAATAAGAGTTCAAAGTTCATACCATTCGCCACCAAAGCTCACGCTGATGTTGGCTTCGTTCTGTAGTTATTATCTGAACCATTTTGACATCGGACCGTCATCCTACATCCTCGGAAACGGAGGTTACATTGTGGTCAAGGGCTTATATAGGAAGGGAGAGGAGGGCGTGTTTCAAAAGTTTTGTGTCCCTTCACAGGGGTGGGCCACTGATTGAGCAGAGCCCTATCTTATGAAAAACCAGATCTCACATTTTAGAAACTAAAATCCCATTTCATCCCATCACACATAATTTCATATTCAAACATTTAAATTCAACAACAATTCCATGTGAATCCGATAACTCTGATGTGTAGACTTTCCACTGTAGAGTTTATGTCATCTTATCATTGATGAGAATGTCTCAGATGACAACCGAACTGACATCATATTCATTAAGTACCACCGCATATGTTCCATTGGTCGGATTACCAGAATATAGTTAATTCCCCCCCTTCTGATGTTCCCAGAATCTTTATGTTAACCAAGAGTTTTGCAAATGTAACATCAGTAGGGTAGAGAGAGGAAAAAGGGGGGAAGAGGTATTTATGAATGTCATAAACCTACCCCCCAGGCCAACGTCATGACAACACAGAGGAGCGGCCCATGGATCCCACCCCCATGCTCCCGGCCTCCTGCCTGGTGGCGCCTGTAGTGTGGGAGCTGGATGCGGACATTGAGCAGGCATTGCGTGCAGAGCCTGGGCGTCTGTACATTCCGTCTGCTGTCCGTGACCGGCTGATCTATTGGGCCCACAAGTCACCCTCCTCTGGTCATCCAGGCATCGGTCGGACGGTGCGCTGTCTGAGTGGGAAGTACTGGTGGCCCACTTTGGCTAAGGACGTGAGGGTTATGTTTCCTCCTGCTCGGTGTGCGCCCAGTGTAAGGCTCCTAGGCTCCTGCCCAGAGGTAAGCTGGCCATGGTCGCACCTGTTGATCGATTTCCTGACCGATCTACCCCCATCACAGGGAAACACCACGATCCTGGTTGTTGTGGATCATTTCTCTCATTCCTGCCGTCTCCTTCCTCTGCCCCTTTCTCCCTACGACCCTACAGACTGCGGAGGCCTTTTTTACGCACATCTTCCAGCACTACAGGTTACCTGAGGTTATAGTGTCTGATCGGGGTCCCCAATTCACGTCAAGGGTCTGGAGGGCGTTCATGGAACGTTTGGGGGTCTCGATCAGCCTTACCTCGGGTTTACACCCCGAGAATAACGGTCAGGTGGAGAGAGTTAACCAGAATGTGGGTAGGTTTCTGAGGTCTTACTGCCAGGACCGGCCGGGGGAGTGGGCGGTGTTCGTGCCCTGGGCAGAGATGGCCCAGAACTCGCTCCGCCACTCCTCCACTAACCTCTCCCCCTTCCAGTGTGTAGTGGGGTACCAGCCGGTTCTGGTGCCTTAGCATCAGAGTCAGATCGAGGCTCCTGCGGTGGACGACTGGTACAGGCGCGTGGAGGAGACCTGGGACGCCACTCATGTTCACCTTCAGTGGGACGTGGTGCGCCAGAAAACCAGCACAGACCGCTCTCAAACCGAAACCTGCCCCTTCGCCTGCCCTGCCGAAAGCTGGGGCCGTGGTTTGTGGGGCCATTTAAAGTCCTGAGGAGACTGAATGAGGTTAGTTACAGGTTACAACTCTTCCCCCGATTACCGTGTTAACCCCTCGTTCCATGTGTCTCTCCTCAGGCCGGTGGTGGCTGGCCCACTCCAGGAGTCTGAGGTGCGGGAGGTTCCTCCGCCCCCTCTGGACATCGAGGGGGCCCCGGCGTATTCCGTCCACTCCATACTGGATTCGAGGCGTCGGGCGAGGGGCCTTCAGTACCTCGTGGAGTGGGATGGGTACGGTCCGGAGGAGAGATGCTGGGTTCAGGTGGAGGATGTGTTGGACCCTTCAATGCCGCGGGAGTTCCCCCGTCTCCGTCCGGATCGCCCTGCATCTCGCCCTTCGGGTCATCCCGGAGGCCGGTGTTGGGGAGGGGGGGGTACTGTCACGATTTCCGCCGAAGTCGGTTCCTCTCCTTGTTCGGCCAACGTTCGGAGTCACCGGTCTTCTAGCCATCGCCGATCCACCTTTCATTTTCCATTTGTTTTGTCTTGTTTTCCCACGCACCTGGTTTACATTTCCCTCATTACTTGTTGTGTATTTAACCCTCTGTTCCCCCCATGTCTATGTGTGAAATTGTTTGTTGTACGAGCTTGTGCACATTTTTGACTGGTGCGCGACGGGTTTTGTACCCATATTTTGTAGTTCTGGATGCCATTGGGTTTGATAATTAAACTGCTCCGGTTATTACCCAGTTCTGCGCTCCTGCGTCTGACTTCCCTGCCACCAGTTACGCACCCCTTACAGTGTGACATGGAATTAGAGTTTGTGTTTTGTTTCAGTGTTAGCCATTGAGCAATTTGTGTTTTTGTTGAGTCCATCCTAGTGAGAGCTATCATGTCATCTCAAGTCACTCCTCTACTCACTGCTTTTAAACATTGATATTTGATGTCCAGTTCAAGCTCTGTACTTTCCTTCTGTTTGTTTTCTCTCTCATTCCTTCAACACAAGTTTCTCTTCAAGAGCGTGTATAGCAATAGTATAGTTGCCATCCCTTCCTTAGTCATTGTGAGTGCAGAGGCTTTTGATGATGCAGGATAAAGGCTTCCCCTCCTTGATCCTTTGATTGCAGAACTTGAGGCACTGCCATCACAACCAATGTCACTGCTATACAGAAAGTAATCATCCTCAGGGTGCTTTCTGTGCAGTGCAGTTTTCACGACCACATATTGGCAAAATGGCTCTTACAAAGTACACCAACAGCCAGTGACAATAATTTGTCCCAGGTGGGGACCATCTTTCCCAGTCAGGGTTCTGCCGAGGTCTTGCTCCCAGTCTGCTTCCTGACCAATACAGAATTCTCTCTCTCATCACCTTTGTGTATGTGACATGATTTGTGTTATGTCCTGATTCTCTAAATCAGAGGTTCAGCTCTAGACCCAAATTAGGAATGAACTGTCCAACAACCCGAACTAAGAAGAAATAGTATATGTGATTATCAATGTGACCCACCTCTCACATAACCAGGGCCTACTTTGGGTCCTGACCCATAGTTTGAGAAACCCTGCTCTACCTCCCTAAGTGTTCACCAAAGGTTACCCTCATTTAAGCATTGGATTGAGTCATGTTTTATTTCTCTATTCTGGTTTGGATTTAAAACCCAGCAAATGTATATGATTTTTGATTTCTGGTCAAAGCACTGAACATTTTTTAAGCACAAGTTAAATACCAATGGGCAATGATACATTTTGGGAAGGACACTATCCTTAAAAACCCTAATATTAGTATTTAACTAATTAGGAACTCTTTGTTTTACAGGTTGCAGAGGAGGTGGTGGAAGAGTGAGCCCTTGAGTCCCCTGTACCATAGACAGTGTTCAGATGAGACAATTATGTAATCCCGTGTGTGTGTGTGTGTGTGTGTGTGTGTGTGTGTGTGTGTGTGTGCTAATCAGATTGCAGATTCCTGAATTGTTAACTAAAATTGTGAGTGTTAAAACTTCTTATGGATCCCTTCGCGTGCCAATCCCTTTAGCGGGATCGATTTGACAACTCCCAGTGAAATTGCAGCGCTCCAAATTCAAAAACAGAAACACTCATAATAAGAATTCAAAAAGCATACAAGTGTTATACATTGGTTTAAAGATTAACTTCTTGTTAATCCAGCCACAGTGTCAGATTTCAAAAAGGCTTTATGGCGAAAGCAGACCATGCGATTATCTGAGGACAGCGCCCAGCATACCAACACATGACAATCAGATTTCAACCAGGCAAGTGATACACAAAACTGAGAAATAATGATATAATTCATGCCTTACCTTTGAAGATCTTCTTCTGTTGGCACTCCAAAATGTCCCATAAACATCACAAAAGGTCATTTTGTTCAATAATTTGCTTCTTTATATCCCCAAAATGTCCATTTATTTGGCGCGTTTGATTCAGAAAAACACCGGTTCCATCTTGCCCAACATGCCTACAAAGTATCTAATAAGTTACCTGTAAACTTTGTCCAAACATTTCAAAGAACGTTCCTAATCCAAATTGATGTATCCTAAAACGTAAATAATCGATCAAATTTAAGACGGGAAATACTGTGCTCAGCTCGCACCAAAACATTAGAGTGCATCTGGAGTGACACATGAAAATAACAGGGCTACTTCTTCATTTCTCAAAGGAAAAACATCAACCAATTTCTAAAGACTGTTGACATCTAGTGGAAGCCATAGGAACTGCAAGCATATTTCTACTTAAAAAGGGATTGCCATAGAAACCTAATGGAAAACAGATTGAGCTGAATTTTTTATATTGTATACTGTACTAAGTGTACATTTTTGTTAACTGTAATTGTGTTAGTGATGTTCAAACATACCCTTAATCTTGTGCCAATATCAGTTATTTTAAATTTTTGGAAGACAAAAAATGTACCTTTTTATTCTGAGTTTTATTTGCCCATATGAAGTCTGTTATGACCGAGTATACTTAAATAAAAAATGTCTTCAGTGGGTTAAATTGTAAATCCCTAGAACAAAAATAAGAACTGTTAATATTTCATTATGCCAGCCTGTGTGTTTATGCCAATCAGATTGCAGATTTTCCCCCGAACCCGTTTTATAAAACAAATTGATAACTGAAATTATAATTCTGTTAATTTTTCATATTTAATTTTGTACTCCTGGCTGTGTGTGTTCCCAACGTTGTAACCTTTAGATAACGTTCCCGCTACCTTCATACAACTAAAAGAGAACGTTCAAAGAACGTTAAGAAAACAATCCATTTGAACATTAAGTGAACTCAGGACAACTGAACAAACCATTTGAACATTAAGTGAGTCTTGGTTTGGGGTTTTAGGCTGGGTTTCTGTACAGCACTTTGAGATATCAGCTGATGTACGAAGGGCTATATAAATAAAATTTGATTTTGGTGGTTCCAAACTTCTTCCATTTAAGAATCGAAGACCTTGGGGACCTTCAATGCTGCAGACATTTTTTGGTATCCTTCCTCAGATCTGTGCTCGGCACGATCCTGTCTCGGAGCTCTACGGGCAATTCCTTTGACCTCATGGTTTGGTTTTTGCTCTGACATGCACTGTCAACTGTGGGACCTTATATAGACAGGTGTGGGGTTTCATGTCCAATTTCCTGTCCAATCAATTGAATTTACCACAGGTGGACTCCAAGTTGTAGAAACATCTCAAGGATGATCAATGGAAACACGATGCACAAGTGCTCAATTTTGAGTCTCATAACAAAGGGTCTGAATACTTATAAAAATAATTTAAAAAACGGACAACTTATTTACATATCAATTTGCTAAAATTTCTAAAAACCTGTTTTCGCTTTGTCGTTATGGGGAATTGTGTGTGGAATGTGAGAAAAAAATATTTAATCAATTTTAGAATAAGGCTGTAACGTAACAAAATGTGGGAAAAGTGAAGGAGTCTGAATACTTTCCGAATGCCCTGTATTTAACAAATTAATGATGGGTTATGCATAATACGTTTTCTAACTTATAGCCTCTGTCTCTTGCTCAATATGCATGCACCTGTGCTCTGCTAGCCTCTTCTAAAAAAAAACGCTCCTTGGACTACAATAGCACGCAGGACATTTTTACCAATAGGTATTCGAAGAGGGATGCAAGCTATTTTTTGCTGAGTGTTATATACAGCAGCCAATAGAGCTCAACGGTAGTTTGAAAGAAGAGCAAACGCGCGGTGGCGATAGGCTATAGCAGTTATTTATTCAGACCCATAACCAATCAAAGTCTTCTGCATCTAATTATATTCCTATATTATTCAAGGATGTCAGAAGGATGAAGATAAGGACAACTAAACTTATTTCATTTATCTGTTGAAAGGGAGGAAGGAATGCAGCAACAATAAAGAGAGAAAGAGTAGGTAGGCCAATAACATTGGGGGAAATATTATGAAAGGTATATACACTAATTATACAAATATTATATTATGTTTCAAAATTAAAATCAAATTCACTAGCCTATACTTGTAACTTTGTAGGCTGCATGTGCTGCACCAGAATCACATGTTCTCTCACTGCTTTACCATGGTTTGAACGATGTGCGTAATTCCAGTCATATAATAAAGTACAGTGCAGTAATACAGTCCACAGTCAAAAAGATTAGCCTACTGGAGCTAGTTTCATGCATTTACCCAAGAACATATAGCTAGCTACATCAATGGGCTTTTATGTTTTTTCTGTCGTGCAGTAGCCTATATCATATATGTATTGGGATAATGGCACAATCATTTGGGTTTGGGCTCATTAAACGTCTTTAATGTAGGGCTCATCAAATGTAATTAAAGTATGGCTCATCAGGCTCAGGTAGCATCAGGCTTGAATTTTCAATCACAACTCTAATCAAATCCAGACATAGGCCTATTAATATGCTTTATAATGCTTTTCAATGGCACTTCCGTTTTTGGCAGGAAATACCAGGTTACCCAGAAGAAAAGGGATTTATTCTCGGGATGGAACATTTGTAAAATACCAGGAAAATATTCAACCCTACTCAAGAGTGAATTTATAAAACACAACCTAAAAATAAGTTTTGAGTGCTACCTAAACTGTACATTCTGAAGATTGGAGAAGCAGTTTCTGACTCTTGTCCGGCACAGGGGACCCATAAAACCCGGTAATGTTTCCAATCGTTTTTCACCATTAATTTTTACGTCTGGAATTTTAAAACTACTTCATATAAAGGTCTGTGTTTCATGTAAGTGTAATTGTTTTGAAAACAAAGTCACTAAAAACAGACACCACTTTCTATTTTTTTAACCAATTTGTTTATGTATTTGTCTTAATTCATCTAAATTGTATATTAGTTAGTATTTTGTTTTGGGGGGGTAATTAGAGCCGAATATATAAATTACCTTGTCTGAGAGCAATTTACGCAGTTATCAACACGAAACACAGGTTGTAGTAATAACATTGGCTCGAATGTAGGTTATGCCTTTATATTACCAGAAAATTAACAACTGAGGAAGAATGTTTCACTTCTCAAGCCTCGGCTTGGTCTGTTTCGCCAGCGTTCCCGGAAGTCTCGCGTTGTTGCGCCCATGGCTTCAGAAACAGTACATGCCGCGTTCACAACAACTGTGAAAACTCGTAACTCGGAAATCTCTGACTACAGATCTCTCCGATTTAGAGAAATAGATTTGAACGGTTGTCCAACTCGGAATTGCAACTCGGGCCTCTCATTTTTTTTTTAATGGGGTAAAAAACTCGGGTCTCTTTCTAGAATTCCGACTTGAAGATCACGGACGTCATTATTTGACCTCGTATTTCCCCAGTTGTTTTGAACGCGGCATCAGTATGTTCAGAAACGCTATGCCGCTACTTTCACTTTCTTCCTGTGAGCTGAAGGTGGAGGTGCATCACCTTGACGAACACGAATTATAATAGTTATGCTATATAGCGAACTAGCTATTATATTTTGCCCAGTTTTGACAGACACAAGGTTTTTCCCTAGATAACAAACGGCTTAAAACAAAAGTAAGTCGTACTGTCTTGTTGATCATCTTGTTGTGGCACTAACTTTACTGCAATGCTAGCTAGCCAGCTTCCAAACTTGACTTCCGTCGGGGGCTCGTTCCTCAAAATGAATTACCTCTGGCTGGACAAAATATAGAGCAGATATTTCTAGCTAGACAAATTGTGGTTGTGGTTTTGGTATGGTGTGGCATTTGCAAACTTTGGACTTCAATCATTCTTCCAGACCCAAGGCCGGCTGATGGCGATATTGAGTCGTGTCAGTTTACCGTACCAATGCATTGTATGCAGCCGGCAATACATTGGCATCCCTCGTTTCGTACATAAAACAACCCATTGAAGCTGCATAGGCTTCGATTTCCTCAACTTTATTGAATAGCGAGACGGTGGACAAAACGTGGAAAATATGCGTACGTTCTTTGTGAAACCATTTCCCACCACCATGCTAGAGTGGCTAAATGCTAATCCCGGATATTGTGTATCGCGTTCAGCCAACTTTCTTTTCTTTTCTTTCTTAAACATGAATTGCATTATAAAGTGTTTTTTTTATGGAAATTCCAAAGCCCAAAATATTTAACTTACTAAACATTGAAAATATTCCATTGTCTCTGTCAGGTCCACATTGGGTAGACATCAATATAAAAATAGGAAATTACTATAAAATAGTACAATATTTCAGGTGTATATTAACTTAGTTAATATACCTAGCTACAGCCAGGTCTGCCCTGAGAACAGTCTTATTTTCCTCTAATGAGATGCTGCTAATGCAGCAGGCGTAAAAGAAACAGAACCCCTGGGCTGATAGTTTCAACCTGATTGGATAAAGCCGATACATAACATTCGGGATTAGCGTTTAGCCACTAGTAGCATGCCTGCTCATTAAATAATTAAGTCATTCATGAATTAAGCATTAAAATAAGTTGAGGAAATCCAAGCCTATGCAGCCCTAATGGAGAATGTTTTAGGTATGAACCGGTCCACGAGGGACACGAATGTATTGCCGACTGCATACAGTGCATTTGGACGGTAAGATGACACAACTCAATATTTCACCATCTGCTGGCCTTTTGGCTATCATTCTTCAAGCTATGAACTGATATAGAGTGGCTTGTGAAAGTATTCACCCCCTTGGCATTTTTCCCGTTTTGTTGCCTTACAACATGGAATTAAAATTAAACATTTGGGGGTTTGTATCATTTGATTTACACAACATTCTCAATTGGATTGAGGTCTGGGCTTTGACTAGACCATTCCAAGACATTTAAATGTTTCCCCTTAAACCACTCGAGTGTTGCTTTAGCTGTATGCTTAGTGTCATTGTCCTGCTGGAAGGTGAACCTCCATCCCAGTCTCAAATCTCTGGAAGACTGAAACAGGTTTCCCCCAAGAATTTCCCTGTATTTAGCGCCATCCATCATTCCTTCAGTTCTGACCAGTTTCCCAGTCCCTGCCGATGGGGAAAAATTCCCACAGCAAGATGCTGCCACCACCATGCTTCACTGTGGGGATGAAATTCTTGGGGTGATGAGAGGTGTTGGGTTTGCGCCAGACATAGTGTTTTCCTTGATGGCCAAAAAGCTAAATTATAGAGTACCTTCTTCCATATGTTTGGGGAGTCCCCCACATGCCTTTTGGCGAACACCAAATGTGTTCTTATTTTATTTGAGTGATGGCTTTTTTTCTGGCCACTCTTCCCTAATGCCCAGCTCTGTGGAGTGTACGGTGTAAAGTGGTCCTATGGACAGATACTCCAATCTCCGCTGTGGAGCTTTGCAGCTCCTTCAGGGTTATCTATGCACACACCACTTTTCCGTAGTTTTGTTTCCACTTCACCAATTTGGACTATTTGGTGTATGTCCATTACATGAAATCCAAATAAAAATATATTTAAATTACAGGTTGTAATGCAACAAAATAGCAAAAACGGCAAGGGGGATGGATACTTTTGCAAGGCACTGTAGCTATATCAGTTCTACCTAGCATCTATTCAAATCACATTTGATTGTATACATACACATATTTAGCGGATGTTATTGCATGTGTAGCGAAATGCTTGTGTTCCTAACTCCAACAGTGCAGAAGTATCTAACAATACACACATCTAAAGTAAAATAATGGAATTAAGAAATATATAAATATTAGGATATGCAATGTCAGTGGCATTGACTAAAATACCATACATTAGAATAGAATAAGGAATCTTCTGGCGGGGGAGTTTTAAGTGCCCCGAAGCTCAGTCTGAATGTTAACACATTGCATGAGGTACGGTTTTGGAAACATTGGTATCAGCGATAATTAAGTTTAAAAAAAAAAAGGTTAAATTACTACACACCTTTTTATATGGCTAGGATTATTGTTCCCACATGCCCATATCTCCATGTTACAGCGCACCATATGTTTCTAAAATCGTATCGCAAGCGTTGATTATTGACGTTTCAAAATGTAAACAGTGTCGGGATTGTAGTTCAATGTCCCTCCGGTAGCGGTGTTTATAGTTGAGAACCCTATTGATAAGGCGGAATGCCTTGTTAATGCCTTGTGTTTGCGAAAGCAAATATAACATTAGCTAGCTAGTTATGGTAATCTATTCTGTAGCTTAAATATCCATATCATTAAATGTGTCAATACAAAAATAAGGTCCGCCAAAGCAAAACCTGATAAAAATGTATTTATATGAATGCTGTACAATCAGGGGCCTGTTTATTAGGTACACCACCCCATTCACATGGTTCGCTCCTACAGACAGTGAGTCACGCGGCTTGCTATTTAAAGCAGACAGACGGGCATTGAGGCATTCATTAACTTTTTGATTAAACGTTAGGTCACTCGTTTTGCCCATTCTAAGTTACATTGAGCGTGGTATGATAGTATATCAAACGGCCGGCCTCCTGGGCTTTTAATGCATGACAGTGTCTAGGGTTTACCGAGAATGGTGCGACAAACAAAAAAACATCCAGTCAGCGGCAGTCCTGTGGGTAAAAACTGCTAGTTGATGAGAGGTCGAAGGAGAATGGCAAGAATCATGCAAGCTAACAGGCGGGCCACAAACAGACAAATAATGTCGCAGTACATCAGTGGTGTGCAGAACGGCATCTCGGAACGCACAACTCGTCGGTCCTTTACACAGATGGGCTATTGTATTGAAATTAATAGCCAACTAGTCAGTGACAGCAGCGTGGCGTTTGTGACAGCAACTGTAAGATTATTATAGACACTATGTCCTGGGATTTCCTATGATCTTCTATGTAGAAGAACCCCTTAACTTCTAAAGACGCTTGTGTAGCTTGTGAGTATCATAGAGTAAAACATGTTTCCACGTGCGTATTTGAGAGTCTCAACTATTCATAGATAGCTTTAATAGTTTGTAGCTCAAACCATTGACTGTACAGACGTTTTTGTAAAAAAAGATCCGGCCTGAGCCCCTTCGGGATCCGCCCTTGTCTCACAAACACTGCTCTAGCTTAGACGCTGTTAAATCACACAGACTAATGTTAAACACATAATGTTGAAAATGGGCAGGTAGTTGTAAATCACGCTGGTGGGACTCACTGGATTAAACCTATCTTGGATGTCAAAGACTGCCAGTCCTTGTATCTAGAGCACTTTCTATGAATTTAGAAGAGATTACATTTCCCTGACCCCATCCCTCAGCTGTATTCCAAGTGGCGGGGATTTTGTATTTATTTATTTATTTATTTATTTATTTATTTGTTCAAATCCTGGAATGTAGCTTTAATGAATAGGCCCAGCTGGAGCCATGTAAGAAATATAATTTATGTTATGTCTGTTTATATAAATTGGCTGATGTTTTGTGTGTGTGACATAGATGGCGGCAGAAGAACCTGATGTTACTCCGCTAGAGGGAGAAGTCGAGGAGCTTGAAGATGTAACAGATGCCAAACCTGACCGAAAGGGAAGATTCCTCCTCTTTGGATTGTGAGTACCTTGTCCAAAAGACATGAAAGAGGTGCATGTATCAACAGTCTTAACCTGGCGGAGCTATACACTACATGCAAGGACTCACTAGAATCATATTTTGAAGCTACACATAAACAACAGCCATACAATCTTAAATTTGGGGTTTTATGGTAGGACAGTGGTACTTAACTCATAAGGCATTTATAATATTAAGATATTATGCCTGTCTAAAGCCTGTAAAATGAACTATAAAAACATGAATGAAATTCAATTAACAGACTTTTCGGACCGATATTTAACTGAGTAATCATTTTAAAATCTATATTTATTGGTCGACCAACAGCCAGAATCAAGAACAGCCTATTAAAAAAAAGTAGAAGCATAACATTTAAGAGTGTTAATGTTCAGACTATTGAAAGTCTGTTGGTGGAAATAAAAAAAAATATATATAATTAGTGTTTCAATAAATTAGTGAAGGGGGAAGAACCATGTGTGATATGTGATTTCCCCCTCAACTAATTTTCACCACAAGGGGGTGCTACAAACCTTATCTACTGCTTTCAGTGCAGGTTACGTGCAATTAAACAGACCTGTGTTCAAATACTTGCATATTTAAGTATTTGTATTGTAAATACTTATTTTCTGTGTATTTTAGTATTTTCAAATAATGTGGCCGAATCAACTACAGTACTTCTAGGCCAAGTTGAAGTACTTTGAGACATACAATTAGAACCCACACATGCATACAACATCATGTAAGTGCATGACTGTCTGAAAGGGAGGCTGCAGAGTTTAACAAAAATACTTTTAAGCCAGTAGTTTTGAAAGTAGCGCTAGAGCCAAAAAGGGTCCTCAAATTGTGTACAACATCACGTCATTGTTCTCGAGCCATGCAGAGTGTGCAAGAAGAGAGTAAAAACATTTTGTCTTTTCAAATCAGTAAACTAAATGACAATCATTTACAAAATGAAGCAAGATATTTTGTTTGCTGGCCAGGGCCTAATTGCCTTCCATGAGTGAATGTGATTATGTAAATGTATACATTGGAAAAGTTATACTTTTTATGTTTGCGTCAAATACCCTACTCCTTGGAAGTTGTGTATTGATTATACAGTGCCTTCAGAAAGTATCGTTCACTTATCAAATCCACTTCAATCAGTGTAGATGAAGGGGAGGACACAGGTTGAAGAAGGATTTTAAAGCCTTGAGACAATTGAGACATGGATTGTGTGTGTGCCGTTAAAAGGGTGAATGGGCAAGACAAAAGATTTGTGCCTTTGAACGGGGTACGGTAGTAGGTGCCTAGTGGTTAGAGCGTTGGGCCAGTAACGGAAAGGTTGCTGGATCGAATCCCCGAGTTGACATGGTACAAATCTGTCGTTCTGCCCGTGAACAAGGCAGTTAACCCACTGTTCCCCGGTAGGCTCTCATATTAAAATAAAAATTGGTTTTGAACTGACTTGCCTTGTTAATTAAAGGTTGAATTAAACATTTTAAAAAGGTGCCAGACGTACTGGTTTGTGTCGAGAACTGGAACGTTTGCAGGGTTTTTCACCCAAGTTTCCTGTGTGTATCAAGAATGGTCCACCACCCAAAGAACATCCAGCCAACTTGACACAACTGGGAAGCATTGGAGTCAACGTGGGCCAGCATCCCTGTGGAACGCTTTCGACACCTTGTAGAGTCCATGCCATGACTAATTGAGGCTACTCTGAGAGTAAAAGGGGGTGCAACGCAATATTAGGAAGGACTCGACATTGAGAGTCCAAAATGGAAGGTTCAATAACTACACTAACACAACACTCGTATAATGTACCTGGGGTATTGAAATCTGGGCCTAGGTTTGTGGCACATGCACAGATTGTTATTTGGAGATTTAGAAAATGGGAAAAGAAACAATGGAGGGCAAAGAGAAAATAACCCTAAACTTTGGCATAATTAAAAAAAAAAAAAATGGATGTACACCTCTTTAAAGCCTTAAAATGTTGGTGTTTTATTTGCATAAATAATATGCTATGTTGATGGATTTTTTAAGATTAATTTAGGCCACATTTTATAGGACAGTCCATCATTACTTTCAGACATGAATGTCAGTCAATACGAAACATTTCAAGAACTTTTTGAAAGTTTCTTCAAGTGCAGTCGCAAAAACCATCAAGCGCTATGATGAAACTGGGTCTCGTGAGGACCGCCACAGGAAAGGAAGACCCAGAGTTACCTCTGCTGCAGAGGATAAGTTCATTAGAGTTAACTGCACCTCAGATTGGAGCCCAAATAAATGCTTCACAGTAGGGCTGGGCGATATGGCCAAAATCTCATATCCGATATAGTTCATTTCATATAAAGGTACATATTGATACAGCACATTTTCTGTAAATTCAATGAATCAATAGTTTATATAAAATGACCACATGTAAAGGCCTATTTCTTACATTTTGAATTATACTCAACAAATAAAATGTACTTCCTCGTATTTGATTATTTCTCATTTTATGTAGAACCTTTGTGCAAATTTTCAATTAAGCATGTATCAAAATATTAATGTATAAAATCTTAAAAGGTCAATGGAAAACACTTAAACTATAGTTGCAAACAAAATTTAGGCCTAAAATATATATATGTATATTTATATTTTGGGGGGGTGTCTTGCCTGTTTTGCAAGTTATTTTGGCATTAATATGTGTCATTTCAATTTGCGTTTGGTACCTTGGGTTGAGTGTTAGCACCAACTCACGAAACCCCCGTTTCTTGACAGTGTGAATCTGGGCCATGTCTTTGCAGATGTACGTTGTAACGGCAGCTGTTATCTCCTTCCCTCTTCGTGATTCTTTGCCATATGGTTTGCCGCGGGCAAAAGCCTCTTGCAACGTTTTGAGTCGGGGGTATGTTTTGAGCCCTCGACTGTACTTTTTGGGGTCTCATCTGTAGACTCTCTCCGTACTGTTCCACATGATTCTTGCGTAGGTAAAAGAGGTTAGTGGTGTTTGATCCTGTGGTCGGGACCGGCCTGACCGGCCTGTTCCACATGACTCCTGCGTAGGTGGTAAAAGAGGTTAGTGGTGTTTGATCCTGTGGTCGGGACCGGCCTGTTCCACATGACTCCCGCGTAGGTGGTAAAAGAGGTTAGTGGTGTTTGATCCTGTGGTCGGGACCGGCCTGTTCCACATGATTCTTGCGTAGGTAAAAGAGGTTAGTGGTGTTAGAGTCTGTGGTCGGGACCGGCCTGCGACATATTTGGCAGAGGATGGTTTTCTGGTCCATGTCAGACTTGTCATACCCAAACCACATCCATGTGACCGAAGTAGCCCCTCTCTTAGGTACGAGCTCCGTGTCTCTGTCACATTCACTCTCCTCCATGTTTGTTTGTGTTTCAAATCTCCTTCCACAAGGCACGTGTGGAAGAACACAAAGCATTGTCCAATTGACAAAAAAATATTGCCGTAAAGAGTGTGATTTGCGAGATAATGAAACAAACGATAAAAAAACATCTATTGTTTCATATTATGCTCTATCGTTTATTTTGTTATGTCGCAAATCACACGCTTTACGGCAATATTTTTTGTTAATTGGACGACGCCGAGTGGAAGGAAATTTTGCTGTGCTGGTGAGACTGTCTGATTTATTTAGAATTCAAGACACACTTAACCAGCATGTCTACCACAGCATTCTGCAGCGATACGCCATACTGTCTTCTTTGTGCTTAGTGGTACTATAATTTGTTCTTCAAAAGGACAATAACCCAACACGCATCCAGGCTGTGTAAGGGCTATTTGACCAAGAAGGGGAGTGGAGCATTGGCTAATCCATAAGGAATCACCAAGTACTCGTAGTGGCCAGACATTGTGCTGAATGCCGTTCAGATTGTAGGCACTCCGCCAGGTCCAGTCCAGTGAAAAACCGGGCCCCACGGAGCTGTTCGATGGCGGCCGGAAGAGGGTAGCGGTACTTGGTGGTGATGAAATTGAGACATCTGTAGTTTATGCACGGACGTAGACCTCCCTCTTTGACCACGAAGAAGCAGATGAAACCCTGTTGGATGTACTCTTCCATAGCCTTGGTTTCAGCCAGCGACTGGGTAGACGCGGCTGCGCGGAGGCGTAGTTTCTGCTAGCAGGTTGAGGGCACAGTCCCAGGGGCGATGAAGAGGGAAACTTGTGGCGCGGGTCTTGGGAGAAAACCTCTCAGAGATCCTAGTAAACATCTGCGATGTCGGCCTGGAGGGCAACCACAGGACTCTCAACTGACGTGGAATCACCGGGTAAGGGAAAGCAGGTCTTCCGACATCAGGGTGCCCAGGCAGTGACCTCCATCCTTGATTAGGAGATGGTGGGGTCGTGACGTTGGAGCATTGGGAGGTCGAGGATGGTTTCTTGGTGAAGGGTCCCACAGTGATGGTGAGTGGTGCTGTGATGTGTGTGTGATTGTCCCGGATCCCAGTGGTCAACTATCTAGTGCTTGAACTTGTTCATGAAATTTCCTGCGGCACCGGAGTCCACTAGAGCTACAGAAACAACACATGAGGGCCAGCCAGCCAGTGAAATTTAAACCAGAAAGGATTTGGTGGAAAGTGATGATGGAAAACTCACGCCTACCATGGGAAATGGATGATCACGGTGCCGTCCCTCAGCCCTCGTGGACCCCTGGTTGGGACACACTGGACACCGTTGAAGCTGGTGCCCCTCCTGACCGCAATAGGGTCAGAGCCCCAGCCATCTCCGACAGCATCGCTCTGCCACGGTGAGGTGTGTGGACCTTACCTCCTTGGGTTCAGGCTTTGTCTCAGGAAGGCCAAAGGAGGAGAGCGAGATGCGATGGAGGTGCCGACGTTCCCGAAGAACATTATCCAGATGGATGGCCATCGTGATGAGTGCTTCCAATGAGGTTGTCTCGACACACCAGCTCCGTCTGGATCTCTTCGCGCTGTCCTCTTCTGAATAGGGTGCGGAGTGCCGGCTCATTTCATCCGCTGGAGGCTGTCACGGTCCGGGAGGTGAGTGCGTACTCTGCAGCGGTCTGGGCACAGGTACCACGTTCATCTGTACAAACAATTGTATGCAAATTTAAACGCCATGGGACCACACAGCCGTCATACCGCTCAGGAAGGAGAAGCGTTCTGTCTCCTAGAGATTAACGTAATTTGGTGCGAAATGTGCAAACCAATCCCAGAACAACAGCAAAGGACCTTGTGAAGATGCTGGAGGAAACGGGTACAAAAGTATCTCTATCCAAAGTAAAACCAGTCCTACATCGACATAACCTGAAAGGGCGCTCGGCAAGGAAGAAGCCACTGCTCCAAAACCGCCATAAAAAAATGGTTTGCAACTGCACATGGGGACAAAGATTGTACTTTTTGGAGTAATGTCCTCTCATCTGATGATACAAAAATAGAACTGTTTGGCCATAATGACCAGTGTTATGTTTGGAGGAAAAAGGGGGATGCTTGCAAGCCGAAGAACACCATCCCAACCGTGAAGCACGGGGTGGAAGCATCATGTTGTGGGGGTGCTTTGCTGCAAGAGGGACTGGTGCACTTCACAAAATATATGGCATTATGAGGAAGGAAAATTATGTGGATATATTGATGCAACATCTCAAGAGATCAGTCAGGAAGATAAAGCTTGGTCGCAAATGGGTCTTCCAAATGGACAATGACCCCAAGCATACTTCCATAGTTGTGGCAAAATGGCTTAAGGACAACAAAGTCAAGGTATTGGAGTGGCCATGACCAAAGCCCTGACCTCAATCCCATAGAAAATGTGTGGGCAGAACTGAAAAAGCATGTGCAAGCAAGGAGGCCTTACAAACCTGTCTTAGTTGCACCAGCTCGGTCAGGAGGAACGGGCCAAAATTCACAAATTATTGTGGGAAGCTTGTGGAAGGCTACCCAAAACGTTTGATCCAAGTTAAGCATTTTAAAGGCAATGCTACCAAATTCTAATTGAGTGTATGTAAACTTCTGACCCACTGGGAATGTGATGAAAGAAATAAAAGCTGAAATAAATCATTCTCTCTACTATTTTTCTGATATTGCACATTATTCAAATAAAGTGGTGATCCTAACTGACCTAAAACAGGGAATTTTTACCAGGATTAAATGTCAGGAATTGTGAAAAACTGAGTTGAAATGTATTTGGCTAAGGTGTATGTAAACTTCCGACTTCAACTGTAGGTTTGTTCCCCACTTGCATCTGTGACCTTTGTAGTTTTAACCATGAACTAATCCACTGTGCCACAGATAAGGTCCTCATACTTTTTACTTTCACCAGTCCTCTTCATTTCATGTCAAGTTTAGATGTTTCGACTTCCGTACAAATGTACAGTACCAGTCAAAAGTTTGGACACCTACTCATTCAAGGGTTTTTCTTTATTTTTACTATTTTCTACATTTGTAGAATAATAGTGAAGATATCAAAACTATGAAATAACACATGTAATCATGTAGTAACCAGAAAAGTGTTAAACAAATCCAAATATATTGTATTGGTTGTTCAAAGTAGCCACCCTTTGTCTTGATGACAGCTTTGTACACACTTGGCATTCTCTCAACCAGCATGTGGAGATTCCCACCGTGGTTCCCACCATGAAGCATGGAGGAGGAGGTGGTGTGATGGTGTGGGGGTGCTTTGCTGGTGACACTGTCTGTGATTTTATTTAAACTTCAAGCCACACTGAACCAGCATGGCTTTCAAAGCATTCTGCAGCAATACGATATCTCATATGGTGTTGGGCTTAGTGGGACGATCATCACTATCACGACTCAACACACCTCCAGGCTGCTTAATGGCTATTTGACCAAGAAGGAGAGTGATGGAGTGCTGCATCAGATGAGATGGCCTCCACAATCACCCAATCCTAACCCAATTGATGAGTTGGACCGCAGAGTGAAGAAAAGCAGCCAAAAAGTGCTCAGCATATGTGGGAACTCCTTCAAGACTGTTGGAAAAGTATTCCAGGTGATACTGGTTGAGAGAATGCCAAGAGTGTACAAAGCAGTCATCAAGGCAAATTATGGCTACTTTGAAGAATATAAAATATATTTTGATTTGTTTAACACTTTTTGGTAACTTTTTTGGTTATTCTACAATGTAGAAAATAGTTAATGATGATTGGTGTGTCCAAAGTTTTGATTGGTACTGTATATTAACATGAACTTATTGCTTGCCAGATTTTGGTGACGTGTCAATAGATATATGCAAATATCTACTAAGACATAGCAGTGAGACTTGTATAGATCCAACTCCATCCTGGTGGTGCAGTGTGCTAAGTACACGGCTGGGAAGTAGCAGATCACAAGTAAAATCTCATTGATGACCTTCCTCAAGAAAGATGTAACTAAGTTTGGGCAATAGCCTAATAAAATATTATGATGTAAGTGAACTCAGCAAAAAAAGAAACGTCCCTTTTTCAGGACCCTGTTTTTCAAATTTCGTAAAAATCCAAAATAACTTCACAGATCTACATTATAAAGGTTTTAAAAAATGTCTTCCATGCTAGTTCAATGAACCATAAACAATTAATGAACATGCACCTGTGGAACGGTCGTTAAGACACTAACGGCTTACAGACGGTAGGCAATTAAGGTCACAGTTATGAAAGCCTAGGACACTAAAGAGGCCTTTCTACTGACTCTGAAAACACCAAAAGAAAGACGCCCAGGGTCCCTGCTCATCTGCGTGAACATGCCTTAGGCACGCTGCAAGGAGGCATGAGGACTGCAGATGTGGCCAATAAATTGCAATGTCTGTACTGTGAGACGCCTAAGACAGCGCTACAGGGAGACAGGAAGGATAGCTGATTGTCCTTGCAGTGGCAAACCACGTGTAACAACACCTGCACAGGATCGGTACATCCGAACATCATACCTGCGGGACAGGTACAGGATGGCAACAACAACTGCCCGAGTTACACCAGGAACGCACAATCCCTCCATCAGTGCTCAGACTGTCCGCAATAGGCTGAGAGGCTGGACTGAGGGCTTGTAGGCCTGTTGTAAGGCAGGTCCTCACCAGACATCACCGGCAACAACGTCGCCTATGGGCACAAAATCGCTGGACCAGACAGGACTGGCAAAAAATGCTCTTCACTGCCGAATCGCGGTTTTGTCTCACCAGGGGTGATGGTCGGATTCGCGGTTATCGTCGAAGGAATGAGCGTTACACCGAGTCCTGTACTCTGGAGCGGGATCGATCTACCATGTTTGGAGGTGGAGGGTCCGTCATGGTCTGGGGCGGTGTGTCACAGCATCATCGGACTGAGCTTGTTGTCATTGCAGGCAATCTCAATGCTGAGCGTTACAGGGAAGACATCCTCCTCCCTCATGTGGTACCCTTCCTGCAGGCTCATCCTGACATGACCCTCCAGCATGACAAAAGAGGGGAGAGGGGTAACATCTCACAGCAAGAACTGGCAAATCTGGTGCAGTCCATGAGGAGGAGATACACTGCAATACTTAATGCAGCTGGTGGCCACATCAGAGACGGACTGTTACTTGATTTTGACTTTGTTCAGGGACACAATATTCCATTTCTGTTAGTCACATGTCTGTGGAACTTGTTCAGTTTATGTCTCAGTTGTTGAATCTTGTTATGTTCATACATATTTACGCATGTTAAGTTTGCTGAAAATAAACACAGTTGACAGTGAGAGGATGTTTCTTTTTTGATGAGTTTAGATTAAATTGCCATATGTAGGCTATGCTTATAAATGAAGTAACTTCCTATAATGTTACACTATACATCAATATTAACAGGACATTGCAGTAATGTTTTCAGAACCACTTCCATGATCAATACTATATGTTCTTAGAACATTATTGGTAACGGCATAACATTAAAGAATAACTTATTGGGGTGTCCCTTGATGGAGCGTTTTTCAGTCTTAAGAATGGCAGATTTGCTACAATATGTTGGGCAGCGTCCATAGACATAATGGGAGGTTCCAATATTGTTTTCTTATAACCACTCATTGTATTCTGGCAATATCTGAAGTATATTGAGGGAACATTTTTGGAACAGTCAGAACATCGCTGTAACTTTGAGAGTATTATAGGTATGTTCTGTGCTTGTTGTTATAGGTGTCTTGCATGACACCTCCATCAGCATAAGCAGAACATTCCAGTAATGTTTTCTCATAACCAATTTCATTGAATCTAGGCATGATCGCTGAAGTATGTTTAGGGAACGTTTTTTTTTTACGTCATGTCCTAACATCACACTATAACTTTGAGAGTATAATAGGTATGTTCTGTGCTGGTTGGTAAGGGTGTTTTGAATAGCATCTCCATCAGCAAAACACTCCGATGATTTCTCAGAACCACTTCTATATCTCCCACTTTTTGTTGCGGAAATGATGTTTTAACAACATCACTGGAACATTGTGTTATAACATTCCATGGTAACCGAATAAATTTAATGTCAAACGTTTTCTTAGTTAAAAAAAAAAAAAAAAAAGGCGTTATCAAAAACATTATTGGGATGTTAGGGTTTGATCTAACTAGAAATGAATGGGAATGTTAGCTAATGTCCTGGGAATGTTCCCGGCTTGCTGGGTAGCTATCTGCGTCCGCATTGTGTCCGTCTCTGTCATGTTATTTTTCAAGAGCACAATTCCCGCTCACGTTTAAGCCCTGAATACTGAAATTCTTGATTTGTTGCGAGGATTTTCGGTCTATAGAGCACCCCTCTCCCCTTTCAAAGTGTCCCAAAAAATCTACCATGTTACCTAGACCTAGTGCTGTTCCCTAGACTACCCCACTTATGGATGTAGCTAGTCTGCTGTTTATAACCATACAGTAACCTATAGTCTGTTATACAGTTTGACCACATATACAGGAACTACTAATAACCATACAGTATAGCTTGTTAATAATCGTATGTGTGTGTGAGAGAGAGAGAGAGAGGCGGATTCTGTGCTTGTCAGCAGCCATAAAGGCTACGTGCTGCCCTGCCTGACCCCCGCAGAGTGTGCAGGGTCATTTGAATAGGCCTTTAGAAAACTCTGGTTTGGTGTGGTGGCTGCTGACTCAGGGAGCTACAGTGCGCCTCCCCAGTGCACGCAGGCCAAGTCCAGTGTCTATAGAGTATAGAGAGCATGTCAGGATCCTAGTGCACACGAACCGCTCCGTACGCCCCAAAAAATCAACACCTCGAAGTTTAGAGAAGGCAAAAAAACTAAAAAAGGAGCGAGACAAGAGGAGCAACGTATTTCAGATGCAGAGTGGCGTGGCGCTTAATGAGGAACCCAGGTAAGGGACCCCTCCCACCCCCACAGTGCCACAGAGGCAGGGCTCTTTGCCCACTCTCGGACCACTGCTAGGCACTGGCACCATGAGGGAGGGGGTGGGGGGCTATGGAAAAGTTCTGGATCACATGTGGGGTATAGTATGGCCTGCTTGGCCATTTTCTGTGTCTGCGTGCATGTGAGCGTGCATGTGCGCATGCGTCTGAGTATGGGGTCCCATTGTTGCAGTTCTTGGGTAACCTGATGACTAGGCTCTTCTAGAACACATGCTGATATTGTGAGCCCAATGCGCTACTGTGGCCTACCTATCTGGATGGGTCCTTTACAGAATGGAAATATGACAGGTCTGTGAGAATTGTCACTCGGGAAGATTTACTCTGTCGGGGACATACTTTGATTCACTTATGACTTCTTAATACCCGAGCTAGCTGAACATGTTGTAACTTTATAATTCACCTGCCAGTGGATTACTTCAACAGATTTGGCCATGACATTAATGCCTCATTTGAAAATGTACGTGCTCAATGGTCTCTGAGTAAGTGGTTCAAGGATGTTTTTGATTCTCATGAATTCTGTGTGTTTGGATGACTTTTTGGCATTCCCGATTTGTTGAAGTCAGCTGAATGTTTTGAAAAATGTTAGCTTGTCTAATGTTGAAGTAATCAAAGGAGTTGTGTCAAGTTAGCCTTTTCTCAAGGAAGCAGGGCATTCTCTGGATTACCTACTTCCCCAGAAATAGCCTCGAGTAAGAATACTGTTTTTACGGATGTCTCGCTCTTATATCAAGGTCTGATATTTTTTTATCCTTGGTTTTATGTTGAATACAGTGAGGGTCAATAATGTATATATTTTTTCAGTAGCATGTGTGTCATGTCTGACTTTAAAAGTGGCATGTATTTTCTTTAAGAATGCCCTGTGTTATGTGGGTACTGTTTTGAAGGTGTACTGTTCTATCTAGTGCTTAAAACCTTTTTAAGATTCACCCTTTGAAAGTGATGCCACATTCTCTTTGCAGAGGAATTTTGTTGAGTTGTTTACCAGAGGTTATAGACGTAGGCCTGTCCAAACAGGTTGGTCTGTTGGTGCTAGTAATACAAACCATAAGTCAGTCACTATAATACATTTGATGTAACTTTACCTGAAACATTTATCCAGGCACCAATGGATACCTACCTATATGTGTCGTCTTTGTCATCACTAGCAGGCTTCCACCGGTTACGTAGCCCTGCACCTTGAGGCTGCTGCCCTATATACATAGACTTGGAATCACTAGCAGGCTTCCACCTTGATGCTGCTGCCCTATATACATAGACTTGGAATCACTAGCAGGCTTCCACCTTGAGGCTGCTGCCCTATATACATAGACTTGGAATCACTAGCAGGCTTCCACCTTGAGGCTGCTGCCCTATATACATAGACTTGGAATCACTAGCAGGCTTCCACCTTGAGGCTGCTGCCCTATATACATAGACTTGGAATCACTGGCAACTGTAATCATGTTTAAATAATGTTTTACATACTGCTTTACTCATGTGTATGTACCGTATTCTATTCTACTGTATTTCAGTCAATGCTACTCCGACATTGAGCAATCTAATATTTATATACTTCTTAATTCCATTATTTGACTTTTAGATTTGTGTGTATTGTTATATACAGTTGGAGCTAGGAACACAAGCATTTTGCTACACCTGCAATAACATCTGCTGAAGGTTTTTTACCTTTTATTTAACCTTTTATTTAACTAGGGAGCCCCGAGTGTTAACTAGGGAGCCCCGCGTGTTAACTAGGGAGCCCCGAGTGTTAACTAGGGAGCCCCGAGTGTTAACTAGGGAGCCCCGAGTGTTAACTAGGGAGCCCCGCGTTTGACCAATAAAATGTGATTGAATTAACCTCTTTTCTCTCTCTCTCCCTATGGCTCAGTAAGAAGAATAAGGATGGCAAGACGCGGGAGCAGGACTACTCCTCTGAAAGCCATTACAGAATCGTTTCACCAACATTCCAGTATAAGATGAGCCACCAGCGAGTGGGCAAGTGCATCATAATCAACAACAAGAACTTTGACGAAAAGACGGGTATGGCATCACCTTTTATGTTGACTTGGATACATGGTTGTCTAACACTTTTATATTATCCACACTGCTTTATTAAACTTATACAACACTAATATATTTATGTAACACAGTTACTCTTTATAAGACTGTTCATTTCCACTCAGGGCTCCAGACTGCGACCATTTAGTCGCATTTTGCTTTGAATTGGTCACACCGGTGCAAGCCCCACATTCTACCTGGTCACCTCAATCAGAACATTCCATTTGTTGGTCAAACATTAAGGTGCATTAACGTCATGATTCCTGTAATGAAAGTGTCTGCCCTGCCACTGTGCCTGTTTCACTGGGGCCGGCTGCTGTAATGCGGGAGCCTCGCACATTCTCTCTCTTCCCCCCTCGTGCACCCTGAAAAATGCATTCTGCTTGTGTAACATTTCAAAATGCAATTGAGGGAAAAAACGCTACTTTGGAAGTTAACTACCTGATAAAGAGAGGAGGATCTCAGCTTTCTGAAACCCTATTTTTCACAGTAAAATATATATATTTTTAAATACAGGACTGCCAACTCAATTCATGACAATCACTGGATTAGGTTGAATATCAACATTTCTTGAGTCATACATTGCTGATTGGACATAGTATTCAATAAATAAGTTGTTACATCTAACATCTCAGTATTCTATGACACATCTTGAAATACTTTTTAATGACTTTATAAGGTGATTACTCTTATTGTTTCTATTGCGTGACACTGCAATTTTGTTTATTTTTGGGTGCGACCAAATTATGGGCTCGTGCCACCAACTGAAAAAGTTAGTGGCACCAGTGCCAATAGGGGAAAATGTTAGTCTGGAGCCCTGCCATTTGATATAGCTTGATTTTAGTGGCCTATTGTATAACACTGTGCAAGCTATACTCTGTACATGTAGAGTACAGTGAATGCTGTTCATATTGTCTGTCAGGGATGAATGTACGCAATGGCACGGATCGAGACGCAGGCGAACTGTTTAAGTGCTTTAAGAGCCTGGGCTTCGACGTCTGCATCTACAACGACCAGACGTGTGAGAAGATGGAGCGTCTTCTCCGAGAGGGTGAGTAACACACCGAGTACATATTGTCTGTAGGCCTGACATCAGTATCTATTCTAGGGGCGACTTCAGTGAGAGTACCCTGTCTCACTGTCACCCCCCCTACAGTTCCAGTGCATACATTTTCAAACAGGGCACCAACACCATCACATTCTCTTTTAGTGCTGTTAAGGGCTGACACAATTCAGTCGATTGGCTGTTGGTCGAGATTTCTTTAGACAAGCAGTAGGGGGAAAATTATTTATAATACTGGTGTACAAGACACCACTCAGACAGGCGCAAATCAGAGAGGACTGATCCATTTGTGGAGTCCATGGGGATGGCACAGTCCATCAGACTAAAACATGTGCTCCTGAAATTATATATGGTTACAGTGCCTTGCGAAAGTATTCGGCCCCCTTGAACTTTGCGACCTTTTGCCACATTTCAGGCTTCAAACATAAAGATATAAAACTGTATTTTTTTGTGAAGAATCAACAACAAGTGGGACACAATCATGAAGTGGAACGACATTTATTGGATATTTCAAACTTTTTTAACAAATCAAAAACTGAAAAATTGGGCGTGCAAAATTATTCATCCCCTTTACTTTCAGTGCAGCAAACTCTCTCCAGAAGTTCAGTGAGGATCTCTGAATGATCCAATGTTGACCTAAATGACTAATGATGATAAATACAATCCACCTGTGTGTAATCAAGTCTCCGTATAAATGCACCTGCACTGTGATAGTCTCAGAGGTCCGTTAAAAGCGCAGAGAGCATCATGAAGAACAAGGAACACACCAGGCAGGTCCGAGATACTGTTGTGAAGAAGTTTAAAGCCGGATTTGGATACAAAAAGATTTCCCAAGCTTTAAACATCCCAAGGAGCACTGTGCAAGCGATAATATTGAAATGGAAGGAGTATCAGACCACTGCAAATCTACCAAGACCTGGCCGTCCCTCTAAACTTTCAGCTCATACAAGGAGAAGACTGATCAGAGATGCAGCCAAGAGGCCCATGATCACTCTGGATGAACTGCAGAGATCTACAGCTGAGGTGGGAGACTCTGTCCATAGGACAACAATCAGTCGAATATTGCACAAATCTGGCCTTTATACAAGAGTGGCAAGAAGAAAGCCATTTCTTAAAGATATCCATTAAAAGTGTCATTTAAAGTTTGCCACAAGCCACCTGGGAGACACACCAAACATGTGGAAGAAGGTGCTCTGGTCAGATGAAACCAAAATTGAACTTTTTGGCAACAATGCAAAACGTTATGTTTGGCGTAAAAGCAACACAGCTGAACACACCATCCCCACTGTCAAACATGGTGGTGGCAGCATCATGGTTTGGGCCTGCTTTTCTTCAGCAGGGACAGAGAAGATGGTTAACATTGATGGGAAGATGGATGGAGCCAAATACAGGACCATTCTGGAAGAGAACCTGATGGAGTCTGCAAAAGACCTGAGACTGGGACGGAGATTTGTCTTCCAACAAGACAATGATCCAAAACATAAAGCAACATCTACAATGGAATGGTTCAAAAATAAACATATCCAGGTGTTAGAATGGCCAAGTCAAAGTCCAGACCTGAATCCAATCGAGAATCTGTGGAAAGAACTGAAAACTGCTGTTCACAAATGCTCTCCATCCAACCTCACTGAGCTCGAGCTGTTTTGCAAGGAGGAATGGGAAGAAAATTCAGTCTCTTGATGTGCAAAACTGATAGACATACCCCAAGCGACTTACAGCTGTAATCGCAGCAAAAGGTGGCGCTACAAAGTATTAACTTAAGGGGGCTGAATAATTTTGCACGCCCAATTTTTCAGTTTTTGATGTTAAAAAAGTTTGAAATATCCAATAAATGTCGTTCCACTTCATGATTGTGTCCCACTTGTTGTTGATTCTTCACAAAAAAATACAGTTTTATATCTTTGTTTGAAGCCTGAAATGTGGCAAAAGGTTGCAAAGTTCAAGGGGGGCGGATACTTTCGCAAGGCACTGTATATTATGTAAGAACAGTGCTGCAACACTAATGTGACATTATTTTATTACAAATTCGCTTTCTCCCGCATTGGACAGTGGTCGGTTCTGAAACACATCAGTGCGCTGTTGAAATGGTGCCTTTTCCTAGACCTTGTTGCTATGTGCATAATAGCCAAGTTAACCAGGGGAGGCAGCAGTGGAGTTAGGAGATGAGAAAACAGCCCTTGCCTTAATTGTCTTTGGAAAGTGAGGAGAGAGGAAACCCCAACATAATTAGTTCTATAATCAACAGCCTAACTGTTAAATGTGCCTGGCTTTATACATCATCCACAGACAGTTGCAGTCGGAAGTTTGCATACACTTGGGTTGGAGTCATTAAAACTCGTTTTTCAACCACTCCACATCTCTTGTTAACAAATTATAGTTTTGGCAAGTCGGTTAGGACATCTACTTTGTGCATGACAAGTAATTTTTCCATCAATTGTTTACAGACAGATTATTTCACTTATAATTCACTGTATCACAATTCCAGTGGGTCAGAAGTTTACATACACTAAGTTGACTGTGCCTTTAATTAAACAGCTTGGAAAATTATTGCCATGGCTTTAGAAGCTTCTGAGTCAATTGGAGGTGGACCTGTGGATGTATTTCAAGGCCTACCTTCAAACTCGGTGCCTCTTTGCTTGACGACATGGGAAAATCAAAAGCCAAGACCTCAGAAAAAAAATTGTAGACTGGTTCATCCTTGAGAGCAATGTCCAAATGCCTGAAGGTACCACGTTCATCTGTACAAACAATAGTACGCAAGTATAAACACCATGGGACCACGCAGCCGTTACACCGCTCAGGAAGGAGACTCATTCTGTCTCCTAGAGATGAACGTACTTTGGTGCGAAAAGTGCAAATCGATCCCAGAACAACAGCAAAGGACCTTGTGAAGATGCTGGAGGAAACAAGTACAAAAGTATCTCTATCCACAGTAAAAACAAGTCCTATATTGGCATGAGCTGAAAGGCCGCTCAGCGGAGGAGGAAAAAGAGGGAGGCTTGCAAGCCGAAGAACACCATCCCAACCGTGAAGCACTTCCAAAGTTGTGGCAAAATGGCTTAAGGACAACAAAGTCAAGGTATTGGAGTGGCCATCACAAAGCCCTGACCTCAATCGTATAGCACATTTGTGGGCAGAATTGAAAAAGCTTGTGTGAGCAAGGAGGCCTACAAACCTGACTCGGTTACACCAGCTCTGTCAGGAGGAATGGCCCAAAATTCATCCAACTTATTGTGGGAAGCTTGTGGAAGGCTACCCAAAACATTTGACCCAAGTTTAAATTGTTTAAGGCAATGCTACCAAATGCATGTAAAATTCTGACCCACTGGGAATGTGATGAAAGAAGTAAAATCCTAAAACAGGGAATTTTTACTAGGATTAAATGTCAGGATTTGTGATAAACTGAGTTTAAATGTATTTGGCTAAGGTGTATGTAAACTTCTGACTTTAACTCTGCATCTACAGAAATAAGACAGATCCTGCTTATGTTGCCTGTTTTAGTATTTATTTGTTTAATAGCCTATTGAGTCCTTGAGCAACAAGTCTAATGTAACCACATGTCAGATAAACAATTTCACAAATTCAGCTGTTTTTAATATTTGTTATGCTGTAATAGTCTATTTTTTTCCCCTCTGGTGTTGCTTAGAATTGATTTAGTGTTTACACTGTTCCAAATGGGTATGTATTATTATTATTATAATAATAACCCTCCTTTTTCCTTGATCATCTCCTTATTTTATGATGATGACATTACTTATTATAATGATCATCAGTAGGCCTAAGCGCGCATCCTGTTTAATCCTGTCTTAATACTGGAATTAACTTAGGCCTATATCAATCAATAATTTACGAGTCATTCATGATTTGAAATGCAATCAAGCATTTTAGTTTTAAAATAAAATAACAAAGCGACCTATTGAATAATTAGCGTAAACAATAAATAGGCCTAAACCGTTTCCATTTCAGAATTTGCATATACGGCTGAATGCGACTACAGTCAGTCTTTGCTGTACTAAAGGTTTTACAAAAAAAACCGTTACAACAGACTCTGGTACACTTATTTATTTTGTGTTTAATTGATAAATGATATTGTAACCTAACAGCACCTGTTTGACAAGCACTCAGCGCTGGCTCCTTACTTTATTTTTCTTGATCTCCAGTATTTTCCACAACGACTCACATTTACTCCCTTTTTAACGCCTGAGCAACCAGTAAACATTCCCCCATTTTGAGTTTATTTATCATGTCTGCATCCGTTTTGCTGTTACGTGTTCAGAGTTTATAACCAATTTATTGATGTGATTATGATAGGCTATAGGTCAGGCCCTATTGGTCACGTGCATGCGATGTGTACATGTGTCATGTAAAGAGAGCAAGGGTTGAGGGAATAGGGAATGTTTTTCCTAAATAAATTAGGGATTTCGGTAACAACTTTTCAGTCCGAAAGGCTGTAATTATGTTGCAGCTTCAGCAACATGGGATACACACTGATGTTCTGTGGTGATCGCTACAGCAGGGAGGAGAGAGAGACAATGGGTTCTAGTCAGTCACTCACTGCCTTTAAAATTATATTTTTAACCACAGTGCTTTTTAACACAGCGCTGCAAGTCTGTGCCCAGCACAATCAAATCAATTGCGGTCGGACTCCCTCTAGTCATTTGTGTGTCTTAATTATGTAATCAAACAGTTTGCTTAAATCTTATTTTTTTTAAACACAAAGGATGGAAAGATATGGAAAAACACACATTTGAAAATGTGGGCCAGTCGATTGGTTGAAAGAACAGTCGATTCTTGATTGACCAAGATTTTTTTTTAGTCGGGGACAGCCCTAGTGCTATTGCTTAAATCCCCTCGTTTCTCCTCGCCTGTATATCGGAGTAGCTATTTAGCCTTTTTTGCAACCTTTTACTTACTTTTTATTGACATCTCACATAAATAAGGGTGACAATAAATAGGAAACTGGGAATGGCAATGCATTTAAAACGTTTATTTAACCCTAAAAGTGTGTGTGTGTGTGTGTCCTAGCCTCAGAGGAGGACCACAGCGACAGCTCCTGCTTTGCTTGCATCCTGCTGAGTCACGGTGAGGAGGGTATGATCTATGGCACTGACGGAGCCATGCCCATCAAGAGCATGACCTCACTCTTCAGGGGTGACATGTGCAAGAGTCTAGTGGGCAAGCCCAAACTCTTCTTCATCCAGGTGAGGGCCAAAGCCAACACTGGGCTGGGCAGCTTCACAAAGCCCAGGCTTTTGTTCTAGCTAGGCTTGATTAAAGCATTTATTGTTGAGCTTAGCTTCTTAAACTTATAGAAGAGGTAGATGATTAATCATGGTTAAATATGGTCAGTTGGCACCTGGTTCGAACCAGAACGTGAAAGGTTGTCTAACCCTAGAATACAAGATGCTGATTTTCTTTTTCATATGTTTTGAGATTTTTACAATTTATTTGAGGTGAAGATTATTAGGTCATAGGGCAAACTAGATAGTTTACCCCATGTCTGTTAGTGAGCTGTGCAGTGTTTTGAAATAAAAGGACTTGTAAATAATTTATGGTGTTCCACAAGCCTGAATTACAGGACCTCTTATTTTTAGAAATGTATATAGATTATGGTTATCCCATTTATATGCAAGGTGACTGTTTTTCTTGATGGACAGATTACTAACTATACAGCCATATTTGTAGAACTTAATAAGACATATTGCCCTTTTTACTAGGTCCTTGAAAAGATATTCCTGATCTCAACTTTCATTTGATTCACCAGGCTTGTCGAGGTTCTGAGTTCGATGATGGCATACAGACTGATTCCGGGCCCCCCAATGATACCCTGGAAACGGATGCAAATCCCAGGCACAAGATTCCTGTCGAGGCAGACTTCCTTTTTGCCTACTCCACCGTGCCAGGTAACCCACAGCATTCTTGTACATTTCCAGCTAAACTAGTTCGCCCGCTCCTAAATGTTCCTTGCACCGATAGTCTGACAGAAATCCCACAGCCACCATCTCTACCTCACACCCTGGTTGTTCCAATCAACCATGGTAGCTGGTAACGCACATCCACTATCCAGTTGTTTTCATAGTGTTTGTTACTGTGTGAGAGAATCTGTCTGTGCACTTGTAAAGTGTGTGAGCGCACATCAGTGCCAATTGGAGAGAGTGACGCAACTACTCTTCCCAGGGTACTATTCGTGGAGGAACCCTGGGCGCGGCTCCTGGTTTGTCCAGGCACTCTGCAACGTCCTCAATGAGTTTGGTAAGCAGCTGGAGATCATGCAGATCCTCACACGTGTCAACTACATGGTAGCCACCAGCTTCGAGTCCTGGTCCGAGGACCCACGTTTCAGCGAGAAGAAGCAGATCCCCTGCGTGGTCTCCATGCTGACCAAGGAGCTGTATTTTAACTGACCGTCATTGACCACAGACTGATGAGACTAACTAAACCACGCACTAACCGAGCGGTCTCAAAATTCAGGGTTGATCCAGGTCCAGCAGGATGCTGCGCGGTTTGGGAGAGAATGCCGTTTTGCACGTGTAGCGTAGCTGGGCACAAAACAAGCTCTCCAAATAAATTTCTACAGTGGCACGCTGCGTTCATGTGTTGGTGGTGATACTTGCCTCTTCAGGTTATTCCTAGGAATAATGATGTCACATTTGATCTGGTTTTTGTCAACAGGCTGTGTGAAATATCCATGTTATTTTACTGACCCGGGAAATTTGCTGCCAGTTTTGTAGGGTTGTTAAAAGGTTAGAAATCAGTTATCTGAAATCTGTAATATCTGAAAATGTTCTTGTTCATTTTCCAGCTTGTCCAAATTTGGACATGCGTACAAGCATTTGATTGATTGGCCAAGATCCCAGCTAACACTATTTATGCCTCAGGGCATTTATTTTAGTTTTGGAGGGAAGGGGGCATTTCTTGACATGAAGTAGATTACTAGAGACATTGGCCATGTCCGAAAACTGGCTTGCCTACTACTCAAGCTGCATACTGTGGTACTGATAGTACTACATACTATTTAGAATGCACTGTTCAGTAAAAATAAATGCAGTAAGCTACACATATCAGCATACTAGGCTCATCCTACTAAGAATGCCTAATCTAATGCGCAATTGCGTTGAGTCCTGCCATTATCAGCTGTTGTCAGACACGTGGGTCTCGAAAGACGGTTCTTCTTCTTGTGCAGCAAATTCTGCTAGATGAAAAGCTGAAATAAGTATGACATCTTGGCATTTTAAAGCGTACTAAAGTTCACATAATATAAAACTAAACATTTTTGGCATACTCAACATGCCTTCTATTTAGAACGCAAGTATGGGGATTATAATCCCCAAGTGTTTGGGGATTATTTGCTGACATTATACAACCACACGGAAACCAGATCAAACAATCCCTGTAAGGATCCTAGTTGGTTGGGAGAGCCACGTCTCATTAAGTGTGTAAGGACATCAGACTATTAGAGGGGACTTGCTTATCGCGGCAGCATAATAGTTGTCGAAGAATGTAGGCTACACGGGTCAGTACCTTATGAAAGATCACGGCAATATGCTGAATTTCAACTGAATCAGGAGGGTAGCGGCTGGAAAATGTACAATTTACATTTTTGGCTATTTGTCTTAATGTTTTTATAATATCATTAATCCTAAAAAGGGATTAGGTCTCACTCAAAGAGCAATCACTTGTCATATGATCCCATGTAACAGAGGTAACAAAGTCAAGTACGAATAATTTAACTATTCATACCAAGAATGCACTCCCAGCAGTGACTGTTAAAGATTACATTTTACTGTCATCCTCAGGTTTCTTTGTGAGTGAGATTTATTTTTTGTGGATTTTGAGTTTCACAATTGCCAGGAAAGAGTGCTAATCTGTTGCATGAAAAAAAAAAAACGTTATGTGTTTTTTGGTCAAGGGCACAGGAAATGTTCCATCATACCACAAGCAAGGAGGATTTGAGATTTTGCCAGTTTATATGTACACACATTAATTCATTAGGTTGAAGATGATGAAGCTTGTCAGTAAACTTTATCCACTGGAGTCAATGTATTTAAAATGAGTATACAAAACATTAAGAACACCTGCCCTTCCCGCGACATAGACTGACCAGATGAAAGCTATGATCCCTTACTGATTAGTTAAATCCACTTCAATCAGTATATGTGAAGGGGAGGAGACGGGCTAAAGAAGAATTTGTAAGCCTTGAGACATAGATTGTGCATGTGTTCCATTGAGAGGGTGAATGGGCAAGACAAAAGATTTAAGCACCTTTAAACGGGATATGGTATTAGGTGCCTTTGCACCGGTTTGTGTGAAGAACTGCAACACTTCTGTTTTTTTTTACAAGAATGGTCCACCACGCAAAGGACATCCAGCCAACTGGACACAACTGTGGGAAGCATTGGAGTCAACATGGGCCAGTATCCCTGTGGAACGCTTTCCACACCTTGTAGAGTCCATGCCCCAATAAACTGTTCTGAGGGCAACTCGGTATTAGTAAGGTGTTCCTAATGTTTGGTATACCCAGTATACATGATCAATATATGGCTTGTTATCAATGTCTTCTTATCAATGGCCAAGGATAATGAAACTTTTCTTTTGAAAGGCCCCTTTATGTTGGCCTACAAATTCACTCATTTCGTTGCTTGTAAAAATGATGTATGCCTGAATTTGTTTGTCAAAATGGAGGAAGTCCATGTGATAAGTGAACTGAATCTGGTCTCAAAGCACAAATGACCACATTGTTTCACTGTATATCAGTGTGGTACATTGTCAGTTATTACCACGGTTAAAGACACCTTGCATTGTCCTTCAATTAAAACATCTAATTCATTAACATTTTACATACGTGAAATGTATGACAGTTTATACAACTGAAACACAAAACGTTTGTTAAATGTTATTCTCATGACAATTGATAAATGGTTTGAGTGTCCAACAGTCACATACATTTGATCATTAATACCTTCAATTGACAGCACTTTGGTGGCCTTCAAAAGCACACATACATATTTAAGGTCGTCATGGCATATCCACTGCATGTTTGTCCCAAAGTCAGAAATACTCTGTCATCTGCAGAGGCAGCTATTACTGGTGGTGACAAGTGTTATCATTCACAATTCATATGTCTCAATTCGCACACTGCATTCTTCCAATGTTGCTGCAACGTTCAATTTACAGGATTGCTTCCATAGTTTGCTAGTAACTTTGGGAAAACATCCGGTGCTAGCTTCGCTATTTCCCCCCCCCCATCTTAGTTTTATTGCAGTCTTTTTTGTTTTTACCTGATTACACAATACTTCTATGAACCACAGTAGTGAACAGTATGCTGGCGACTGAGTAGACATTTTACACATACCTGTCAATCACACAGATGGCACTCTTGAATCCTCTCGACACATGAATCTCTTATCAGTGATGTAGTGCCCATTCTGTATTGAAAGGAGTGTTAGCTCCACTTGTTTTGGAATGGAATTTAAGGGAAAAATCATATTTTTAGAAGTAATATTTTTTAAATGCTTTCTGGTGTTAAATGCTATTGTCCACATTAATATATTATAAAAGATTTGGAAAAACAAATATATAGTATAGGGAGATGAACCCCCCCACCACCCAAAAAATGTTTTTATTGTGAATTTACTAAATATTGCCATACTCTGCAGCCCCCTTTGAATCTGGGGCAATACAATGTTTAAATTACTTCACATCAAATGAATGCCTATCTTAACACACTTTTATTGTATTAAACATGAAGATTCTATTGTGAAATGAGTAGTGTGGTTATTTTTGTCATTTTGTGTCGTATAACGTCGTATAATCATGCTAATCCTGGATTTACAATCTATCAATTCAGTTCAATTGAAAACTTTCAGAGATGCCTAAGGGCCTGCACACCAAGTCCGAAGGGTGTAAAAACAATCGTTTCACCATTAGGTGGGTGTTTTCAAGTTCTGGGAAATGTATTTAGGCTAGTCAGCCTGATCTGCTACAGCTAGGTGAGTGAATTGTTTTGCTACTTGAAATAAAACGTAACCCTAACAAACCACAGGAATAGATTACTTTCTTTACACACATACAGCTAGAATTGTCATATCACTGGCGATCAGGAGTACCTTTTTGTATGCAAAATTAGGCCCATCCCTCTTGACATGTTATTTGGTCCCACTTATCAGTAAAATCTTGAGACCTCCCACAATCCTTATAGTTTACAGTAGTGTTTGACAGAAAGAATCCTATACTAACATATATTTGTTTTGTGAGTTCTAAAAATAAAAACCTTCCCCATCCGGCAGGAACCAAGTAATGTGAAAATACTTTTATTTTCTAAGATCTTCCTTTTAAATTATTATTATTTTTTTAAATGTAGCCTTTATTTAACTAGGCAAGTCAGTTTTAAGAACAAAATCGTATTTGCAATGACAGCCTAGCACAGTGTGTTAACTGCCTTGTTCAGGGGCAGAACGACAGATTTTTTACCTCGACAGCTCTGGGATTCGATCCGGCAACCGTCCGGTTACTGGCCCAACACTCTAACCACTAGGCTACCTACTGCCTCTTGCACTGTGTGTCTTTAGATCACTGTGCTACTCGGGAGCCCCACATATGCAATGCATTCGGAAAGTATTCAGACCCCTAACATTTTTCCACATTTTGTTACGTTGCAGCCTTATTCTAAAATGCATGAAATACATTTTCTCCCTCAAACTACACACAATAGCCCATAATGACAAAGCAAAAACAAGTTTAAGAAATGTGCAAATGTATGGGAAAAAAACTGAAATATGACATTTACATAAGTATTCAGACCCTTTACTCAGTACTTTGTTGAAGCACCTTTGGCAGCGTTTGCAGCCTCGAGACTTCTTGGGAATGACGCTACAAGCTTGGCATACCTGTATGTGGGGAGTTCGTCCCATTATTCTCTACGGATCCTCTCAAACTCTGTCAGGTTGGATGGGGAGCGTCGATGCACAGATATTTTCAGGTCTCTCCAGAGATGTTCGATTGGGTTGAAGTCCGGGCTCTGGCTGGACCACTCAAGGACATTCAGAGACTTGTCCCAAAGCCACTCCTGTGTTGTCTTGGCTGTGTGCTTAGGGTCATTGTCCTGTTGGAGGGTGAACCTTCATCCCAGTCTAAGGTCCTTAGTGCTCTGGACCATGTTTTCATTAAGGGTCTCTGTAATTTTATCCATCCATCTTTCCCTCGATCCTGGCTAGTCTCCCAGTCCCTGCCACTGAAAAACATCCTGACATTATGATGCTGCCACCACCATGCTTCACCGGGATTCATAGGGATGGTGCCAGGTTTCCTTCAGATGTGACGCTTGGCATTCAGGCCAAAGAGATCAATCTTGGTTTGATCAGACCAGAGGATCTTGTTTTTGTGGCTGGAGTCTCTGACACTGCCCGGATGGCAGGGAGATCGGCTGGGCTGTATGCACTGCCCTCTAATGCCTTGCGGTCAGATGCCAAGCAGTTGCCACACCAAACAGTGATGCAGCCAGTCAAGTTGGTCTCGATGCTGTATCTGTAGAACATTTGAGGATCTGAGGGCCCATGCCAAATCTTTTCAACCTCCTGGGGGGAAGAGGCATTGTCGTGCCCTCTACACGACTGTGTTGGTGTGTTTAGACCATGATAGATCCTTAATGATGTGGACACCAAGAAGATTGACGCACTCGACCCTCTCCGCTACAGCCTTGTCGATGTGAAAGGGGCTGTGCTCGGCCCTCCATTTCCTGTACTCAACAATCAGTTCCTTTGTCTTACTAACGTCGAGGGAGAGGTTGTTGTCCTGGCAACACACTTCCAGGTCTCTGACTTCCTCCATAACGGCTGTCTCATCGTCACCGGTGATCAGGCCTACCACCGTTGTGTCGTCGGCGAACTTAATGATGTTGGAGTCGTGTATGGCCACACAGTCGTGGGTGAACAGGGAGTACAGGAGGGGACTAAGTACGCACCCCTGAGGGGGTCCCCTTGATGAGGGTCAGTGTGGCATGTGTGTTGCTGCCTACCATCGCCTCCTGGGGTGGGGGGGGGGGGGGTGTTCAGTCCCAGGGATGAGCTTCGAGGGCACTATGCTGTTGAACGCTGAGCATTCTCACGTAGGTGTTCATTTTGTCCAAGTACGAAAGGGCAGTGTGGAGTGCAATAGAGATTGCCTCATCCATGGATCTGTTCGGGTGTTATGCGAATTGTAGTGGGTCCAGGATGATGGTGTTGATGTGAGCCATTTAAAGCAGTTCATGGCTACATATGTGAGTGCTACGTGGCCTTAGTCATTTAGACAGGTTACCATGGCGTTCTTGGGCCCAGGGATTATGGTGGTCTGCTTGAAACATGTAGGTATTACATAATGTTTCAGGGAGAGGTTGAACATTTCAGTGAACACTCTTGCCAGCTGGTTAGCGCATGCTCAGAGTACGCATCCTGGTAATCCGTCTGGCCCTGCGGCCTTGCGAATGTTTAAAGGTCTTGAAGGTCAGCCGATGTGAGCAAGTTTAAAGGTCTTGCTCACATCGGCTGTGTGATCACACAGTCATCAGGAACAGCTGATGCTCTAATGCATGGTTCAGTGTTGGTTTGCCTCGAAGTGAGTATAGCTCATCTGGTAGGCTTGTGTCACTGGGCAGAAAAATCACATTTACCTTTTTTTATTATTTTTCTCCCCAATTTCATGGTATCCAATTGTTTAGTAGCTACTATCTTGTCTCATCGCTACAACTCCCATACGGGCTCGGGAGAGACGAAGGTTGAAAGTCATGCGCCCTCCGATACACAACCCAACCAAGCCGCACTGCTTCTTAACACAGCACGCATCCAACCCGGAAGCCAGCCGCACCAATGTGTCGGAGGAAACACCGTGCACCTGGCAACCTTGGTTAACGTGCACTGCGCCTGGCCCACCACAGGAGTCGCTGGTGAGCGATGAGACAAGGATATCCCTTTCGGTCAAACCCTCCCTAACCCGGACGACGCTAGGCCAATTGTGCGTCACCCCACGGACCTCCCGGTTGTGGCCGGTTACGACAGAGCCTGGGCGCGAACCCAGAGTCTCTGGTGGCACAGCTGGCGCTGCAGTACAGCGCCCTTAACCACTGCACCACCCGGGAGGCCCATATTTACCTTTTTTTGTTTAATATTTATAGTTGACCATTAATATGCTTAACAATAGTAAAGACATTTCTTCAGTGCCAATGCTGTGCTTCCTAGAAAGGAGGTTTCATCTCTTCCACATTCACTCCCCGCAGCTGGTCTAGGAGTGTAGTCAAGGACATGGGATAGAGATAAGCTTGAGGAACAGAGACCCGTGTTGTTTCCATTTCTCTTTGCTTCTGAGTAACCTGGTCACACGGCATGAAAAAGGGCCTCTGAGAAGTGACTAGAGTTCTTCAGCCCATCCTGTTCTATTTACTATCTTCCAAGGGCACAGCTGTGGGACGATAGAAGAGATGGAGAAAGGAGTAACGGAACTAACGTTATCACTTGTAAAAAATAAATATAAAATATATTTTGATTTGTTTAACACTTTTTTGGTTACTACAGTGCCTTGCGAAAGTATTCGGCCCCCTTGAACTTTGCGACCTTTTGTCACATTTCAGGCTTCAAACATAAAGAATCAACAACAAGTGGGACACAATCATGATGTGGAACGACATTTATTGGATATTTCAAACTTTTTTAACAAATCAAAAACTGAAAGATTGGGCGTGCAAAATTACAAGTTACACAATAAATGTTTGTTTTGTTCGATAAAGATTCTCTTTATATCCATTTGGTTAGCTCGTTAGCAGACAAATTCCAAATAGTATCCGTAAAGTTCGTAGAAACATGTCAAATAAACAATAAATTATTATAATAGATTATATTTCAACCGTACGGTAGCCTTTCAATAGAATAGAGAAAGAAAAGGTCTCGCTCCAGGCGCGTGCATGCACAGATCTGAGGACATCTGGCTATCCACTGACGCGATGTGATCATTTTCGCTAATTTTTCAGAATAAAAAAGCCTGAAACTATGTCTAAAGGCTGTTCACACCTTGTGGAAGCCATAGGGAAAGGAATCTGGTTGATATCCCTTTAAAATGGAGGATTGCAAAGGAAAAGAGTAGTTTCAGGAAAAACAGCACTTCCTGGGTGGATTTTCCTCAGGTTTTCACCTGCAATATCAGTTCTGTTATACTCACAGACAATAATTTGACAGTTTTGGAAACTTTAGAGTGTTTTCTATCCTAATCTGTCAATTATATGCATATTCTAGCTTCTGGGCCTGAGAAATAGGCAGTTTACTTTAGGCACGTTTTTGATTTAAACATCAAAATACTGCCCCCTAGCTTAAAGAGGTTAATCAAAATGCATTCCAGCTGACTATCTCATGAAGCTGGTTGAGAGAATGCCAAGAGTGTGCAAAACTGTCATCAAGGCAAAGGGGGGCTACTTTGAAGAATCTAAAATATATTTTGATTTGTTTAACACTTTTTTGGTTACTACATGATTCCACATGTGTTATTTCATATTTTTGATATCTTCACTATTATACTACAATGAAGAAAAACCCTGGAATGCGTAGCTGTGTCCAAACTTTTGACTGGTATTGTCTGGATTTGAAATGCCTTAAACTGTTGTTTAGGTCTGTCCTCTCTCAAAGTTATGGCGATTGTGACTACAGACGGTATCTTGATGCATGGATGGAATAAAATCGATGAAAACTGTCTTCCACCACTTCTACCGTGAGACCTGAGTCCGAGCCAGCAACCTGTACACAGCATCCCAGTCAAAGCTATCAACTGCCTTTTCTCTCATGCCTTTTCTGATTATGGAGATAGGATCTCCTTTGGACGGGATCTGTCACAATGCCAGATTCGTACCCGTTACCCAGACTGGACAACTGCATCGACACTGTAGGTGGTGCTAAGTATGTAACTAAGTTGGACCTCTTAAAAGGTTACTGGCAGGTTCCGTTAACTTCACGTGCTTCTGAGATTTCTGCCTTTGTGACCCCAGACAACTTCCTACAGTACTCAGTCATGGCTTTTGGGATGCGAAATGCACTAGCCACTTTCCAACGACTGGTTAACTCTATTAGCTGGAGTTCCCAATTGTAGTGCATATCTTGATGATCTAGTGATTTATTCGTCTGAGTGGTCAAATCATGTTGACTCTCTAAGGGTAGTATGTGAACGGTTGGCAGCTGCTTCTCTAACCCTGAACTTGGCAAAGTGCGAGTTTGGGAAGGCTACTGTTACCTATCTCGGTAAAGAGGTTGGCCATGGACAGGTGCGCCCTGTTGATGCCAAGGTCTTGGCTATAACTGCATTCCCCGCACCTACCACCAGACGAGAGCTACGCAGCTTTTTAGGGATGGTTGGCTACTACCTTAGTTTCTGTCAAAATGTCTCTGCGGGTAGTTGCTTCATTAACCGATTTGCTCAGTCCAGCTCTCGTATGAGTGGTCCCATGATTGTAAAATAGCTTTTGAATCTGCTAAAGGTCTCTTATGTAATACCCCTGTACTTGCTACTCTGGATTTTAAACAACCATTTAAACTGGAGGTAGATGCTAGTGCCAGAGGTGCTGGTGCTGTTCTACTGCAGCAGGACAAGAGTGGAGTGGATCATTCCGTTTGTTTGTTATTTTTCGCGTAAATTGAACAAATGTCAGACTATGCGACAATAGAACAAGAAGCTCTTGCTTTGTTGTTGGCCCTGCAATACTTTGAAGTATACATTGGTTCCAGTGCCCTACTGGTGATTGTATATACTGATCATAACCCTTAGTGTTTCTCCACCGGATGTACAACCAGAACCAGTGCCTAATGCCTTGGGCCCTTATTGTGCAAAATTATAATTTGGAGATACGGCATAAAAAAGGTTCTGAAAATGTATTAGCAGATGCTGTCTCGTGTGTAAAAATGATGATTTTAGTAAGGTTGACTTTGTTGTTGATCTTGTGGGTATTCATTGTAATACTTTGGGTCGCAATCCCCTCCTAGGGTTGCTCTTTTAAGGGTGGGAGTGTTACGGATACAGGTATCCTGTGTGTGTATTTCTTTTCTCTCCTCCTCACAGGTGGCAATCATTCCCCAATCAGTTGCTAATCAGAAGACACACCTCCTCCTGTTTCCATTACCCTAACACATTCCCTTTCCCTTGGTTTAAAAACCCTGTCTGTTGTTTGCTCGAGAGCTCAATCTCATCTGTCTGTAGATCACTTGTTCGGTTTTTGTCACTTTGTCCCCACCTGGGAGTGTTGGTTTTGTTATGGTGTTTGTTTGATGATGGGAAAAGGGGGTACCAAGATATGTATGCCCATGGGCGACCTTACCCGTAGGAATACTTTGTATAAAAACACTAGTTAGAACTGGGCGGACCACCCACTGTATTTTTGGTTGGTTAGTTAGCTGTTGTTAAAGTAGGCTAGTCTAGCTTAGGGGTGTTTTTGGATACTTATTATTTATTTCCTTGGGTCCAGATCAGCCCCTTATCCTGCTCCCCCCATTACCGTGTGTTTTACAATAAACCATGTGTTTGACGGTAATTTAATTGTCTGTGGTTATTTCGTTCTCAGTCTTACTTTTCCACTATTATAATTTGCATGAGTCATGTTACGGGTCTCGCTACCACCCCCCCTAGATTGTCGGGCCAAAAGGGATTCGTAACAACTTGTAAACATAATCATGTTTGAATCACCCCTGTTCTCTGGTTCTAAATAAATTAACCACGATGGACATGGTTAATGTCACGTATCTGGCTATTTATAAAACATTTTGGAAAGGGGAGCAAAGACATGTCTTAACCCTCACTTCCAACACAGACACTTGGATACAAGAGACAACCTATTGTCTAGTTTGTTGGTGGTTTCAAACTGGTTGGTCTGATCACAGGACAGGACAACCCCTTCCTCTCAGCCTTGAGTGCCTAAACTAACCAACGGCGCACACACAAAACCTACATAAAAAGTGCTTACATACAATGCAAGGTGACCACTTGGTTACCTTTTTTAATAACCCCTCAGGACAAACCCCTTCATAAATCGCAGTTTTAAGTAGAGTTCGATGCAAACCGCCCTACATCTACTACAATATAGAATGGGGTCTAGAGAGGCGCGACTTTGATGTTGAGGTAACAGTGAACTAACAATGTTTATGCAGATTTAGCCTTGGGTTTACGGTGTTATCTACTGTATACCATGAGTGAAAAGACCATTTTAAAAAACTAACCACAACCAACACATACCATTTCCTCTCAACCTCCTCCTCCTCCCCCCCTATTTCAACTATTTCCTGACAACTTAGTCTTAACATAACTACAGCCCCCCCCCCCCCCCCCCCCCCCCCCCCCACACACAAATTCTATCCCCACAAAATCAGTACCTCACAAAGCCTGTTTACAACCACCTGGTTATGTATTTTAATTACCACTGGACACCTCCCCATCATAAATCAAAAGGGTGCGCAATTCAGTTTGACACAAACCACCTAACTACTGTGGCAGCCACTTGCCCCACTTTACCCAACGCTTCAACATCCCATTAGGCTCTTTTTATTTTTTTAAATTAATTTTATTGATCGGATTTCGTCAATCGGATGGGATTCAATCTTAGAATTGGGTATTTCAAAACTGAACATTTTATTCTGATCATTCAAAGTTGTAGTTGCATTTTTCAAAACTCCAAGGTAGTGGGATTAGGTTAGTTTTGATGCAGAACATCTGGAAAATCTTGATCCCACAGGAAGAGTAGATTCAGGGTGGATTTAGAAAGTTGAAAGCCACTAAAACCGAGGATTTTAAATAAAAACAAGGACATTCTTACATCTGAAAACCAAAGCTTACTAATTTTATTAAAAGATTTCATTGTTAAACTTATGGGTATAAGTCAGTTTTTATATTGAGAAGTGTCAAATAAATGAATGTACTTACTTACCGTTTCTTCTTTGCTGCGCAGGCTACACAGAGAAGTAGCACAAGCTGGTGAGGGAAACCGCTGGACTTGCACAAAATGGAATATAACGTTGCGGATGAAGTTTGGAATGACACGATTGCATGTGTACAACATCTAAAGACCTGCATCACGATACTGAGAGCGTGTTTCTAAAAGCACATATTTGGGTGTTTTTGGATATGCTTTTTGGATGCCCGCACACTGCACAACGAGCAAGTCTATCACGTAAGTTTCTCAAAAATAAGTAAAAATCACAAAAAAAGTGTCTTCACCCTTTTATAACATGCCATTAACATCAAAAATACAGATTAGGTTGAAAAATAGCAACATTCTCCTTTAAAGGTCTTCAACTCATAAACTGAACATTGATAATTTGACAAAAAGTGAGATCTACAAGGAGCAAATGAGGGCCCAAATATCTAGCGAAGTTATTTCACACAGGAAAATAAATATTGTTGTCGTATCTTAGATCAAGCACTAAAACACATTTCTAATCGGCATGTAGTCTGTGCTGTTTGGTTAGCCATCAAGAAATCTGCTCAAGTAAATGCTTTCATTTAATGTCACAACGCCATTCCATATCCCAAACTGAACTTGAATTAAAACAAGTAAATGAGAAACCATGCCTCTTCAACAGATGGTGGAACACTAAATGAGAAGGCACATAATCATGTAATCATCCTAACATTACTGATGCACTGACTACATGGTCACAAAACAATAACAATTCTAAGATTGCTTACTTCTGTAAAGTACAATTATGATATAGTTTATGATGAAAGTGTAAAATATGATTACATTTCAGTTAAACAATACCTAAAACAATTAGATTAGCAATTTTAAACCAAAGTTTAAAACTAAGTCCTGATCAAGAGAGCTGTTCCATCATATTATATCCATAATGTAAATACCTTTCACAGCCAAGATGCAACATTCACCCACCAAAAACCCTTGAGGGAACATCCCAACTGAACTGCAAAGCATAAATCACTTAAACTGAATACCTACATGTTGTATTCATGAATATTCCTAGAACATAGAGTTGTGTATGGCAGTCACTTTGACAATCCACCTATTTTCTCCATGAGGAACAGAATGTGCTCTTCCAGTTGATCAATCTGTGAAAGAGAAGGGGGTTCAAAACATGTTGGTTCTACACTTTGGGCAGAAGATGGTCCTTAACACTAGAACCGCCGGGGCATACTAATCCAGGCCAATGTCGCACCCTTGTCGTGTCTATTTTAACAGTCTAATAAATCAATTTAATATACACCATCACAAAGAAACTCATCATTTCGTTTAGGCAGGTCTTAAAAAACAAAGTATTTCAAAAGAACAGCATATTTAAAGTTATGTAACAAGTCTGTGCTTAGGCTATATGCTGCCACGGCTGCTCACGTGTGTAACGCATGAAAGAGAGGTTATTCTACAAAAAAAGTGATCAAAAAGAACCCTTGAGTTGTTTGGCAAACGTAGGTGTTTCAGAAACCATAGAATCTGCTCTTTTTTTTTTGTGGTGAAGTCTTCAATTTTTTGTCAATTACACTGTTCAGTCTCTTCATTCACAATTGATAATATTGTCAACCACCAGAATATTGTCTATTTAATCTTGCCATTATGCTACTTATTATTTTTTGTGTGGAATTAGTTTTGATATAGTTCAGGTGTACTTTCAATGGGCATTATGAGATGGGCAACTAACTGTTGAGTGTCCTCGTAAAACTGCTTATAACAAACTCTGCGGTATTGAAATTCTCACAACGTAAGTCTGTGAAAGACTTATTTAGGAAAAGTCAAGGACGGTGGGGGACATGACTAAAAATGACAGCGATATTACAATTGTTAAATCACGACGCTCAAAAGACCATGTTCAAAAGACGTTGGCTGTTCTAGTGTTTTAATTAAGGTTCAATGAATGAGATTTCACAGAATCAAATCAATGGATAGCCAGTGCACAAAAAATACATTTTACTGTACAGGTGCATCAACGCTGGGACTGAGAGACAGAAACTGAATGTCACCACTAGCCTTAATCACTGTTCTAGCCCGGCTACCACTCGGTACGCTACCCTTCCCCCTAGAGACTACTGCCCTATGTACATTGTTAAATAACTATGGTTCATCCTATACAACTACTGCTGTACACAGCTTTTCTATTCATATACTGGTCATACTGTCTTACACTATTACAGTCGTGGCCAAAAGTTTTGAGAATGACAAATATTAATTTTCATAAAGTCTGCTGCCTCAGTGTCTTGATATTTTTGTCAGATGTTATTATGGAATACTGAAGTATAATTACAAGCATTTCATAAGTGTCAAAGGCTTTTAATTGACAATTACATGAAGTTGATGCAAAATAGTCAATATTTGCAGTGTTGACCCTTCTTTTTCAAGACCTCTGCAATCTGCCCTGGCATGCTGTCAATTAACTTCTGGGCTGATGGCAGCCCATTCTTGTATAAATCAATGCTTGGAGTTTGTAAGAATTTGTGGGTTCTTGTTTGTCCACCCACCTCTTGAGGATTGACCACAAGTTCTCAATGGGATTAAGGTTTGGGGAGTTCCCTGGCCATGAACCCAAAATATTGATGTTTTGTTCCCCGAGCCACTTAGTTATCACTTTTGCCTTATGGCAAGGTGCTCCATCATGCTGGAAAAGGCATTGTTCGTCACCAAACTGTTCAAGGATGGTTGGGAGAAGTTGCGCTCGGAGGATATGTTGGTACCATTCTTTTCTCGTGGCTGTGTTCTTAGGCAAAATTGTGAGTGAGCCCACTCCCTTGGCTGAGAAGCAACCCCACACATGAATGGTCTCAGGATGCTTTGCTGTTGGCATGACATAGCACTGATGGTAGCGCTCACCTCGTCTTCTCCGGACAAGCTGTTTCTGGATGCCCCAAACAATCAGAAAGGGGATTCTGAGAAAATGACTTTACCCCAGTCCTCAGCAGTCCAATCCCTGTACCTTTTGCATAATATCAGTCTGTCCCTGATGTTTTTCCTGGAGAGAAGTGGCTTCTTTGCTGCCCTTCTTGCCACCAGGCCATCCTCCAAAAGTCTTCGCCTCACTGTGCGTGCAGATGCACTCACACCTGTCTGCTGCCATTCCTGAGCAAGAACTGTACTGGTGGTGCCCTGAATCAACTTTAGGAGACGGTCCTGGAGCTTGCTGGACTTTCTTGGGCGCCCGAAGCCTTCTTCACAACAATTGAACCGTTCTCCTTGAAGTTCTTGATGATCCGATAAATGGTTGATTTAGGTGCAATCTTACTGGCAGCAATATTCTTGCCTGTGAAGCCCTTTTTGTGCAAAGCAATGATGATGGCATGTGTTTCCTTGCAGGTAACCATGGTTGACAGAGGAAGAACAATGATTCCAAGCACCACCCTCCTTTTGAAGCATCCAGTCTGTTATTTGTACTCAATCAGCATAACAGAGTGATCTCCAGCTTTGTCCTCGTCAACACTCACACCTGTGTAACCTCTCTGGGATATACGGGACGGTAGCGTCCCAACTGGCCAACATCCATTGAAAATGCAGTGCGCCAAATTCAAATAAATTACTATAAAATTGTAACTTTCATGAAATCACACATTCAAGATACCAAATTAAAACTACACTTGTTGTGAATCCAGCCAACATGTCAGAGTTCAAAAAGGCTTTTCGGCGAAAGCAAACGATGCTATTATCTGAGGATAGCACCCCAGTAAACAAAGACAGAAAAGCATATTTCAGCCCTGCAGGCGCGACACAAAACGCAGAAATAAAGATATAATTCATGCCTTACCTTTGACGAGCTTCTTCTGTTGCCACTCCAATATGTCCCATAAACATCACAAATGGTCCTTTTGTTCGATTAATTCCGTCGATATATATCCAAAATGTCCATTAATTTGGTGCGTTTGATCCAAAAAAATAACCGGTTCTAAGTCACGCATCTCATAAGATACCTGTAACCATTGTCCAAACATGTCAAACTACTTTCCTAATACAACTTCAGGTATTTTTTTACGTAAATAATTGATAAAATTGAAGACGGGATGATCTGTGTTCAATACCGGAGGAAAACAAAGTGGAGCGAGCTTTTCAGGTCACGCGCCTCTAACAAAGAGTACACTTCTCTCTACCCTCGTTCTGAACAGTGCTGCTTCTTCATTTCTCAAAGGAAAAACCTCAACCAATTTCTAAAGACTGTTGACATCCAGTGGAAGCGATAGGAATTGCAGGAAAGTCGATTAGAAATCTGGATTCCCAATGAAAACACATTGACCAAAAAAATAAACAATCTAAACGGTTTGCCCTCGGGATTTCTCCTGCCAAATAAGTTCTGTTATACTCACAGACATGATTCAAACAGTGTTAGAAACTTCAGAGTGTTTTCTATCCAATACTAATAATATGCATATCCTGGCTTCTGGGTCAGAGTAGCAGGCCGTTTACTTTGGACACACTTTTCATCCGGACGTGAAAATACTGCCCCCTGTCCCAAAGACGAGAATCACTGACACGTCAGCTGGTCCTTTGTGGCAGGGCTGAAATGCAGGGAATTGTTTTTATTTGGGATTCAGTTCATTTGCATGGCAAAGAGGGACTTTGCAATTAATTGCAATTAATCTTCATAACATTCTGGAGTATATGCAAATTGCCATCATACATACTGAGGCAGCAGACTTTGTTGAGAATAACACAAATATGTATTTTCACACGTTTGGCCACGACTGTGCAGTGCATTTGGAAAGTATTCAGACTCCTTCCCCTTTTCCACATTTTGTTACATTACAGCCTTATTCTAAAATGGATTTAAACATTTTTTAAAGGCCTCAATCTACACACACACACAATACCCCATAATGACAAAGCGAAATTCTTGCAGGAAGAGACTTGGTGGTTCCAAACTTATTCCATGTAAGAATGGAGGCCACTGTGTTCTTGGGGACCTTCAATGCTGCAGAAATGTTTTGGTACCCTTCTGTTCCACGACACAATCCTGTCTTGTAGCTCTGCGAACAATTGCTTTAACCTCATGGCTTGGTTTTTGCTTTGACATGCACTGTCAACTGTGGGACCTCTCTCACCTCAACAGCCAGTAGTGCCATTCCACAGCTGGTAATTTCATTTAAGATGGTCATTTTCATTTCCCCCCCCCATTTAAATACATTTTAGAATAATAACAAAATGTGGAAAAAGTCAAGGTCTCTGACATTGCTCGTTCTGATATTTCCTAATTTTTGGGAAGACTGTGTGTGTGTTTATTTTATTGCACTGTTGGTTCTAGAAACACTCATTTCAATGTACCTGCAAATTTGTGTACACGACCAATAAACTTTGATTTGATTGAACAAAATCAATCAAATTCTGGAGCCCTAATTTGAGAGTAAAATATAGCAACAATCTTTCTTGGATGTGTCAGATTAAACAATGTATTTATTTACTTGAATCATATCATATCATTAGCACTGTGAATTACTTTATAAGTAATTTTTTCTACTACGTGACAAAGTAACAATTACTGTGTGACCAAATCATGGCCTGGTGCCACCACCTGAATATGTTAGTAGCAATAGTAGAAAAATGTGTTTCACCTTTTGCACCAAGTCCCGGCAGCAGCATGGAGAGGCATAATCTGGAGAACAAATACTGGAGTCAGTGCTTAACCAACAGCTAGGTGAAATGTGCCAATAATGTGTCAAAGTGATCAAGTAAGCAGTATCTGATGAGTCATTTGGACATACCATTCACACTTTTTGAGCAAATTAGGCTCTGTGGTTCCTTGGGTTCAATATTCGTCGGGGCAGCATAATCTGAAAATACATAAGATTTACAGCTCATCTAAAAGGTTTAATGTGCAATATTTAATTAGAAGATACTACAAACACAATGAGCAAGATGCAAAAAACAAAACAAATGGTTACATTGCCCAAGACATTGCCACAGTGTGGTGATCCTGGAGCAGTCTAGGGGTTAAGTGCCTTGCTGAAGAGCACAACAGCAGGAAATGCCATCTATGATACCTAGAATAGCATCAGATTTTCCTGTCACACATGGGATTCGAACTGGAAACCGTCCAGTTGTAGGCCTTTCTAACCTCTAGGCTCCCTGCCACACACTATAATATCCTTTTGATACGGTCTATTAGTACCATAAGAACACGGATATCTGAACTGACACACCAGTTACTGGAGCTGTGGCCGGCGTGACTGGAGCTGTGGCCGGCGTGACTGGAGCTGTGGCCGGCGTGACTGGAGCTGTGGCCGGCGTGACTGGAGCTGTGGCCGGCGTGACTGGAGCTGTGGCCGGCGTGACTGGAGCTGTGGCCGGCGTGACTCGAGCTGTGGCGATGATGGGGGTCTTGGTCTTGCCTGGCTCCTGTCTGCGGGTCTTGGCGCTGCCAGTTTGTGTGCTCTGCAGGCCCTCTAGGATCATAGTGTTGAGGTGGCCCCCGCCTCGCTCTATTTGGAGGGTGACTGACAGCAGGTTGGAGTTGCCATCAAAGTCCTGGACAGAGGCCAGCACGCCGTCACTCAGCAGGGCACTGAAAAGCTCCAGGACCTCTACGGGCCACACTGACGGGAAATGCTCCTTACCTACAGCAGGGCCAGGGCCAAGCAGACAGACAACATGATACAGACTGACAGGTATCATCTCAGAGCACTTGTTAAATACAAGGATGAAGACTCAGAAACAAGACAAATCAGTCACACAGGCAGTTGACAGGAAGACACAAGTCATAGATCATATCCCTCTTTATCTACAGAAAATGAGTGCCACAGAAACTAGACAGACCAGTCACACAGACATAGATCACATCTCAAAGTGCTCCTACAGGCCCAGACAGACAACGGGACAAGATCACAGCTACAGGGCTAGGCATTAACTTCAGACTGTGCAGTTGCCTTCTGCCTTGTGTGACCCCTCTTACCTGTGAGGGCACAGCGGGCAATCTGGAAAGGGAGCTCCAGGAACTCTGTGGGGATGGGCAGAATGCTGGCGAAGGGGAGCTTCTCGGAGTTGCCGTAGTCAGCATAGATAACACTGGCCTCAGTCTCTGTGGTCTCCAGGAACACGGCTCTGTACCAATTCTTATCACCTGTGGGGTGAAACAACAATAGCTCTCCTCATCTAGAGGAATGTAGTCTACATGTACAGCGCCACTGAGATTGTGTAAAAAATGAGGGATTGAGCCATCCGTTGACAGGTGATGGACAACAGAGATGACTGTCCATAAAAAAAAACTCACAATGTTTGCCTTTGTACCGTATGCAGCTCATCCAAAAATAGTTGACTTGAACAACTTTTGAAGGACAAAAAGAGAATGAATTCATATTCGATTTCATCCATGTTCATGTGGCTATAGTCAAAAGGAATGGATAGTCCATATTTCATACAATCAGGTCAGTACTTCCACACACTAATGGCCATTGTTTTCAGGCTGGTTGTATTGGTGCTAGCTAGGTACCGAGCTAAAGCTAGCTACCCCAGAAGTCCAACAAATGATGCTTTATTACAAACGCGGTATTGTAAACACATTGTTCCTGGCCAGTGTTTGCACAGCTTTGACTGTGCTACTGTATATTTTTTAACACGCAAAGACCCAAACGGCGTTCCATAGTATGTATGTCGTGAAGCTAATAGCAGTGACGCTATTACTGTGTTACTCCGGTAGGGCAACATCTGAAAAATAGCGCACTTGGTAGTGTGTAACGGTGCTCGACCAGTCGGCGAAAGCCAACATCATTCACGACAGAGAACGGTTGATTGTCAAGGGCAATGAATTCCATTATCTTGGCTTTAATGTATTTCGCCTTTGAGTTGTCTCGCTGAAATTGTCTTCCTCTTACAAATGACTGCTCGACTTGTTGACTGCTCGATCCACACAACAGACATTGTGGGCTAGGTTAGGAATGCTGTGTTGCACGTGTAGCGCAACATTTTACGTGGCGTCCTTATGTCATGTACCAACATTAAATAGGTATGTAAGGTAGCTTCAACATCGGTTTTTAAAAATCGGCATTAAACTAGACATCAGCCGATACCGATGTTGGCATTTTGAGCTAATATTGGACGATTCTCGATATGTTCATCGATATATCGTGCATCCCTACTTTACATGTGTTTATATACTGAACAAAAAATATAAATGCAACATGTAAAGTGATGGTCCCATGTTCCATGACCAGAAATGAACCTTTCAGCAGGACAAAAACCTAAAACATAAGGCCAAACATACGCAAGAATTGCTGACCAAGACAAGATTGAATGTTCCTGACAGGCCCAGTTACAGTTGACTTAAATCGGCATGAAAATCTACAGCAACACTTAAAGGGCTGTCTAGGAATGATCAACAACCAACTTGACAGAGCTTGCAGAATTTTACAAGGAATAATATGCAAATATAGTACAATCCAGGCGTGCAAAGCTCTTAGAAACCCAGAAAAACCTACCGCTATAATCACTGCCAAAAGTGATTCTAACATATATTGACTCAGGGGTGTGAATACTTACAGTGGACACACTTACTCATTCAAGGGTTATTCCTTTTTTTTCCTTTCTTTTTTTAAACTATTTTCTACATTGTAGAATAATAGTGAAGACATCAAAACTATGAAATAACACATATGGGATCATGTAGTAACCAAAATATATTTGATATTCTTCAAAGTAGTCACCCTTTACAGCTTTGCACACTCTTGGCTATCTCTCAACCAGCTTCATGAGGTAGTCACCTTGAATGCATTGTTAAAAGTTAATTTGTTAATTTCTTTCCTTCTTAATGCGTTTGAGCCAGTTGTGTGTGACAAGGTAGGGTTGGTATACCGAAGGTAGCCCTATTTGGCAAAGTCCATATTATGGCAAGGAACAGCTCAAGCAAGCAAAGCGAAACGACAGTCCATCATTACTTTAAGACGTGGTCAGTCAATCTGGAACATTTCAACTTTGTACATTTTCAACTTTGTAAGTTCCATCAAGTGCAGTTGCAAAAAAACATTAAGCACTATGATGAAACTGGCTCTCATGAGGACAGCCACAGGAATGGAAGACCCAGAGTTACCTCTGCTGCAGAGGATAAGTTCATTAGAGTTAACTGCAGCTCAGATTGCAGGCCAAATAAATGCTTCACAGAGTTCAAGTAACAGCACATCTCAACATCAACTGTTCAGAGGAGATTGCGTGAATCAGGCCTTTATGTTCGAATTGCTGCAAAGAAACCACTACTAAAGGACACCAAGAAAAGGAGACTTGCTTGGACCAAGAAACACGAGCAATGGACATTAGACCGGTGGAAATCTGTCCTTTGATCTGGAGTCCAAATGTGAGATTTTTGGTACCAACCGTGGTGTCATTGTGAGATGCAGAGTAGGAGAATGGATGATCTCTGTGGTGTTATGGTGTGTGGGTGCTTAGCTGGTTTCGGTGTCTGATATACACGGATCAAAAAAAATTAAGGGAACACTAAAATAACACATCCTAGATCTGAATGAATACTTATTAAATACTTTTTTCTTTACATAGTGTAATGTGCTGACAAGAAAATCCCAAAAATGATCAATGGAAATCAAATTGATCAACCCATGGAGGTCTGGATTTGGAGTCACACTCAAAATTAAAGTGGAAAACCACACTACAGGCTGATCCAACTTTGATGTAATGTCCTTAAAACAAGTCAAAATGAGGCTCAGTAGTGTGTGTGGCCTCCACGTGCCTGTATGACCTCCCTACAATGCCTGGGCATGCTCCTGATGAGGTGACGGATGGTCTCCTGAGGGATCTCTTCCCAGACCTGGACTAAAGCATCCGCCAACTCCTGGACAGTCTGTGGTGCAACGTGGCGTTGGTGGATGGAGCGAGACATGAATGGGTGTGTATTTTAGCAGTGAGAGTGCATGTGTGTGTGTGCAAAGTCCTGTCCACAAGTTGATGAAAGTGTGTGTGTGTGTGTGTGTGTGTGTGGGGGGGGGGGGAACGACGACTCCTCACCTGAAAACTGGGCACAGCATGCAGCTCCTGGAATGGGTTTGCACCGACTAGGCAAGGCCTTGGTGGTGCAGTATACAGCCAAGTCCATCATCACACTCTTCAGTCTCTCCACATACACTAGACCACACACAGACATAAATTAGTGTTCATACCGTATACACAGAACATTTGTGGGTGAGTCTGGTGTAATTGTACACCTGTAAGAATTGACATGGTTTTCTGTAGACACAAACAACGAGAGAAGTGAGAGAAAGAGTCCTCACCATGGCTGGGGTTGAAAAGGTAGAATAGACTGGGGCTGACAACGGCTGCTATGCAAGGCTGGAAGGTCTCATTGCGAGGCAGCTCCACCGTTCTCCAGTCCAGAGGGAATTTGTCTGCTGAGGTAGATATCGTTCATCTGATTAGCATTACTAGCGTTAGCATTGATTGACTAACGGTTTCCTTGGCTGATGTCCTTAAATACAATTATTTCCATAGCTCACAAGTCACCCCTCCACCCCACACATATGCATTAGGGCTGACCCCAATTAGTAGACTGGTCAATTGTTTGGTTGTTGGTCGACCAGACACAAAAATATGTCAACTAATCCATAGCGGAGGCCTAGACTAAAATCCAATTTATGCTTGATGGAGAATTGTGGCCGAAGGCTCCATATGTGACACAATTGCAGAGCCTCCAGAGACATGCATGGGACAAATCAAATCGCAGTACCGCATCGCAATTCGCTTCCCAAATTTTGTAGCAATGGGTAAGGCTCTGTGTAACGCCGCATTGACATGATTGGTTGATGGTAGGTGAGAGTGGTACATCCTGTAGAAAACAAACTTACTTCCTTGCCAACAGCTCTGCACTGCTCCACGAAGCTCAAGAAATAGGAATGCCCTGACTTCCGCTGAGGCCATATCACCGTAAATGCTGCATGGACAACGCAGACGTCGGCTTAACCATGCGCCCAGATGCACAATGTAATTCTCTCTATCCAGAATGCTCTCTTTCGACAATGTGCATATGTGGGAACTCCAAGATTGTTGGAAAAGTATTCCAGGAGTATTCCAGGAGAAGCTGGTTGAGAGAATGCCAAGCGTGTACAAAGCTGTCATCAAGACAAAGGGTGGCTACTTTGAACAACCTCAAATATACAATATATTTGGATTTGTTTAACACTTTTTTGGTTACTACATGATTCCATATGTGTTATTTCATAGTTTTGATGTCTTCACTATTATTCTACAATGTAGAAAACAGTAAAAATAATGAAAAACCCTTGAATGAGTATGTGTTCTAAATCTTTTGACCGATAGTGTATTTAAAAAATCTTCCCAGCCCTCTCCTTTTCGATAACCACTCAGCGTGAAATGGGAAAGATATCAAGTGGAAGTGACAAAATAGGTCTTCCTGATGACTTCTTATCAGTGCTGGACTTGGACTGAAATAGGTTCCGGTACTCATTTTGGGTACTGGTACGGTCTATATTTAGGTGCAGGAGTGCCACAAAGTTTTGAGTTAATATTCTAAGAGGAACAAGAGCTAAAGCATTATAAAGCTCCGGTGCGCTCCTGCCCAAGTTAGGCATGGCTCCTTATCCCTGGCACAAATAGCCTACAACTGTGTCTGTCCTGGCTCAAATCAAAATCAAATTTTATTTGTCACATGGTTAGCAGATGTTAATGCGAGTGTAGCGAAATGCTTGTGCTTCTAGTTCCGACAATGCAGTAATAACCAACAAGTAATCTAGCTAACAATTCCAAAATTACTACCTTATAGGCACAAGTGTAAGGGGATAAAGATTATGTACATAAAGATATATGAATGAGTGATGGTACAGAGCGGCATAGGCAAGATACGGTAGATGGTATTGAGTACAGTATATACATATGAGATGAGTATGTAAACAAAGTGGCATAGTTAAAGTGGCTAGTGATACATGTATTACATAAAGATGCAGTAGATGATATAGAGTACAGTATATACGTATACATATGAGATGAATAATGTAGGGTATGTAAACATTATATTAGGTAGCATTGTTTAAAGTGGCTAGTGATATATTTTACATAATTTCCCATCAATTCCCATTATTAAAGTGGCTGGAGTTGAGTCAGTGTGTTGGCAGCAGCCACTCAATGTTAGTGGTGGCTGTTTAACAGTCTGATGGCCTTGAGATAGAAGCTGTTTTTCAGTCTCTCGGTCCCAGCTTTGATGCACCTGTACTGACCTCGCCTTCTGGATGATAGCGGGGTGAACAGGCAGTGGCTCGGGTGGTTGTTGTCCTTGATGATCTTTATGGCCTTCCTGTGACATCGGGTGGTGTAGGTGTCCTGGAGGGCAGGTAGTTTGCCCCCGGTGATGCGTTGTGCAGACCTCACTACCATCTGGAGAGCCTTACGGTTGTGGGCGGAGCAGTTGCCGTACCAGGCGGTGATACAGCCCGACAGGATGCTCTCGATTGTGCATCTGTAGAAGTTTGTGAGTGCTTTTGGTGACAAGCCTAATTTCTTCAGCCTCCTGAGGTTGAAGAGGCGCTGCTGCGCCTTCTTCACGATGCTGTCTGTATGGGTGGACCAATTCAGTTTGTCTGTGATGTGTACGCCGAGGAACTCAAAACTTACTACCCTCTCCACTACTGTCCCGTCGATGTGGATAGGGGGGTGTTCCCTCTGCTGTTTCCTGAAGTCCACAATCATCTCCTTAGTTTTGTTGATGTTGAGTGTGAGGTTATTTTCCTGACACCACACTCCGAGGGCCCTCACCTCCTCCCTGTAGGCCATCTCATTGTTGTTGGTAATCAAGCCTACCACTGTTCCGCAAACTTGATGATTGAGTTGGAGGCGTGCGTGTCCACGCAGTCGTGGGTGAACAGGGAGTACAGGAGAGGGCTCAGAACGCACCCTTGTGGGGCCCCAGTGTTGAGGATCAGCGGGGTGGGGATGTTGTTGCCTACCCTCACCACCTGGGTGCGGCCCGTCAGGAAGTCCAGTACCCAGTTGCACAGGGCGGGGTCGAGACCCAGGGTCTCAAGCTTGATGACGGGCTTGGAGGGCACTATGGTGTTAAATGCCGAGCTGTAGTCGATGAACAGCATTCTCACATAGGTATTCCTCTTGTCCAGATGGGTTAGGGCAGTGTGCAGTGTGGTTGAGATTGCATCGTCTGTGGACCTATTTGGGCGGTAAGCAAATTGGAGTGGGTCTAGGGTGTCAGGTAGGGTGGAGGTGATATGGTCCTTGACTAGTCTCTCAAAGCACTTCATGATGACGGAAGTGAGTGCTACGGGGCGGTAGTCGTTTAGCTCAGTTACCTTAGCTTTCTTGGGAACAGGAACAATGGTGGCCCTCTTGAAGCATGTGGGAACAACAGACTGGGATAAGGATTGATTGAATATGTCCGTAAACACACCAGCCAGCTGGTCTGCGCATGCTCTGAGGGCGCGGCTGGGGATGCCGTCTGAGCCTGCAGCCTTGCGAGGGTTGACACATTTAAATGTTTTCCTCACGTCGGCTGCAGTGAAGGAGAGTCTGCAGGTTTTGGTTGCGGGCCGTGTCAGTGGCACTGGAAACGTTGCTCGCCAGCACAAGCTTCTGGCCGTACCCAAGTTAATAGTTGATACAATGTTTCAAGTTTGTTGCAGACAGGCCCATGTGTAGCCAATGTGATTTATAGGATAAATATATATATTTTTAAATGGGCTATATGTAGGCTATTACATAGTTGTGGCAATGGAAGTTACTTTTTAGGTTTGTACAATTTTTTATTTAGATTGGGATAGAATTTTGATTAATCACATGACAATGGTTGAGATATGAAGACGTTATTATAAATGAAATGGTTTCATGAAAATGTGCTTATGAAAACCAGAACTGGCACACAAATCATTTCGGTAGATATGGTAAGATAAATTAGCATTCCACTTGAGAAAAGTTGCAGACTCTTACCGGCAACTTAATGAAAGTAATGGCGGAATCTGCGAAAGCCAGCAGGAGAATAGTTGGATCAGGTAAAAGAAAACAAATATTCTGGTTATCTAGATCTCTGCCCTTAAGGCATTGGTCTTATTTCATCAAACCGTAAGGTCAATGCATATAGTTGATTTGATTAAAACACACTATATGAAAAAATACACATTTAAAAATGTTCACCAATCAATTGGTCAAGGCCAGCCCTGATGTGCACAGACATTACAATTAGGAAGTCACATGGAAATGTTAAATTCCAGAATCAATTAAATGTCTTACTGAATGATTTACTGTCCTGTACCGTCAACCTGATAGGAGTGATATTTTAAGGGATGGGACTGGGTGTCAGATTATTTTTCATGCAGTTTGTAATCCTGTGAGATTGACAATGTTGTACTAGCAATAGCTTCAATATGCGCGTAGGGAGTCAGATACTTGGTAAAGTAGCTAACAAAAGGAGTTAAGGTTTGATGTAAATGTTATACAGACATTTGATGACTGACAGTCGCTGCTGGGATTTCTTTGTTACGTCTGTGGTGAGCTTGTGGTCTATTGGTATTCAGAGGTATTTCCATTTATGGTGGTAGGACCTTTGTAGGATTTGTTTCATTATGTCAGTAAGTATGAATTGGCATTGTCTTGCTGCCATCTTGTCTACACTGTCACAATCAGAAACAACTGTCCCAGAGTATCTTGTTTCTCATGGTTTGAAAGTCTTTAGGTGCTTTTTGTCAAACTTCAAGCGGGCTGTCATGTGTCTTTTACTGAGGAGAGGGTTACGTCTGGCCACTCTGATTGGTGGTGTGCAGCAGAGATGTTTCTCCATCTCCACAGAGGAACTCCGGAGCTCTGTCAGAATGACCATGAGGTTCTTGGTCACCTCCCTGACCAAGGCCCTTCTCCCCCGATCGCTCTGTTTGGCCGGGCGTCCAGCTCTAGGAATTGTCTTGGTGGTTTGAAACATCTTCAATTTAAGAATGATGGAGGCCACTGCGTTCTTGGGGACCTTCAATGTAGATGCTGCAGAAATGTTTTGTGCCTCGACACAATCCTGTCTCAGAGCTCAACAGATAATTCCTTTGACCTCATGGCTTGCTTTTTGCTGACATGCACTGTCAACTGTGGGACCTTATATAGACAGGTGTGTGCCTTTCCAAAATACATCCAAATCTTTTGAATTTACCACAGGACTCCAGTTAAGTTGTAGAAACACCAAGGATGATCAATGGAAACAGGATGCACCTGAGCTCAATTTCAAGTCACATAGCAAACCCGCTGAATATTATGCAAATAAGGTAACTTGTTTTTTTTGCAAAAATTTCTAAAAACCTGTTTTCGTCTTGTAGGGTATTTGTAGGGTATATAACATTATATCTGAATGACCGACTGACGTTAATCTCCTCTTGAAACAGACTGATATCTGGGACCAATGACGTCTCACACTCTCAGAAACCCTACATGATCTTTAAGCTTTCCGTCTAGCCTATCATAACCATGCCTTGTTTTGTTGTATAGGGTATTTATTGTGTGTGGATTGATGAGGGAAAAAATATTTTAATCAATTTTAGAATACAGCTGCAACTTAAAATGTGGGAAAAGTCTAGGGGTCTGAATACTTTGTGAAGGCACTGTACATACTTATTTTGCCATAACCTTACCAATGTTTCAGGAAAAATGATAAATTACTCCTTATCAAACCACATTTACTGAATCATGATTTACTTGTATTGATGGCAGGCGTGTTGGAATTCGAGTTGATATTTCTAAGTTGCGCTTGAATTTATTAGCAACAAATATTGTATGACGGCACGAGTAAAGACAAACAAGAGATATTTGATAAACATAAATTGTTCTTGTAAAAGTGTGTGGCACTGGCAATGTGACTGAATTAATTGGTTCAGCACTGTCATGTAAGCTCATGCTGAAATAAAATGGAGAATTGTTTGATCTGAAGGCAAGACATGGACAGACAGATGAACTGTGACATTGCAGCCAATCTTGAGCTGTTGTCCAAAAAAGTTATTTTATTACACAAGCTAGGTTTCCATCTACTTGTCGACACATTTTCAATCAAATGATACAGATTTAGTTTTGTCAACATTTAAGAAAGTCCACTGACAATTTGCTATTTCCATCAGGCTCATCATGAGTTTTTTTTATCCGACAGGTACTTGACTTTAAAAATGGTTGGATGGAAACATGGTTACAGTCTATTCTTGATACCGAAAATACAGTAAATCTAACTCACCAGATGCAGTTCCATCGGATCCAAATGGGATGGACACCGGCTGCCGAGCACTAGCCTTGCTCTGATTGTTTTTCTTGACCTGCTTCTCAGTGGGCGGCTCATTTTCATTGGCGGCTGCGGGTTTGGGTGGTCCCACACTAGTGGTGGTGTCTCTCTGAATGGCAGGCTTCTGCTGGGGGATTTTAGGGACAGTGGGAACGGATTTAGCAAGGGCCTGGCTCTGTCCAGGGGCTTTGGCCAGCTGTTCTGAGAGCAGTGTGGTGGCCACGTTTTGACCACTGCTGTCCAGTTGAAGTCCGTAGCCTCGCTCTGTGATGAAGAGGACACGTGCATGGAGCTGCTGGCCCACACACAGGGCCTGGAAGCGGACTATAGACTCAGCACTCCACTGGGGGCTCAGAGGCTCAACACCTACAGGGATTGGGGGAAGACTATTTTATAGTCATGACTTGCTATGTTTTTCCACATTGACATTTGCAACAGTTTCTCACCATATTCATATGAGCAGGTTTGAAAACAATTAGAATTTTATGAATGAGGATATCATGAACAAAATCCCAAAAATCCTGCAAATACACAAACATGTACATACAATCTTCTCTTTGTGCAAGACCGGGTTAAAAATGTTCTGTATTTACTTAACTGTATTAACTTTTTTTACTGCTCTAGTAGTTATTATTGCTTGGATAACTTTAATAATTTACATGGTCCGCACTGCACAGAACAGTAATAATGATCACTTTAGTATCACCGTGAATCATTGTAATGGTTGTTAGTGTCAATTAAGTCAGTAAGGTATGGGCTGCCAACTGGAGATTTGACATGAATTAAAATGTAATTCATTCACACAGTAATGGTTAATGTATAACACCAGTTAGATGACAGATAACTTACCGGATAACGTAATAAAACATGAGATAATGTAATAACCTTTCACTTTACATTATAAGTTATGCTACCACAGGTTTTTGTTACGTTATCATGGGAGTAACAACTTGATGAATAGCATTATCTTTAACTGAACATGTAGCTAATAACATAGCAAAAGCTATGTTTATGTATTACTCTGTTTGTGCCAAATCGCATCTGCTCTATGTGGGGGTTGTAACCAATAGGGTCCATCTGCGTTGTCATCTCTCAGAGCAGTCAAACCTGTGTCTCTTGTTACCTTGCTATGGGGCGGCACACGTAGCCTTGAGGTTAGAGGGGCAGACCTTTGAATCCTGGGTCTCATGGGAAAAATCTGGTGGATGTGAATCGGCAACTGGAGGGTTGCTGGTATCTAATTCTAGATTTAATCTCCTGCCGTTGTGCTCTCGAGCAAGGTACAAGCACAAAATGGTTTCAAGAAGTCATCTTTATCTCAGGGGAGTGTAAAACAAGGTTCCTCAACATGCAGGTGAGGTTCAAACCTTTGACCACCCCCTCCTAGCGGACACCCATCCGGGCACAGACTGGATTCAAAACTAGCTCTCAAGCAAGGTTACTCATCATGATACACAGCCTGTTGTGGGTCTGGCGTGTCAGGGTTTGGGTACTGTGACGTCACAAAGACAAGCTCCGGTTGAACAGTGGCCAAGTAAAGAAGTGTTATAGTGGTATTTTGAAAATCTCTTTCCACTAGACCGGTTTCAGTGTGCGCTTGTGAGTTTCTATTTATGAGCATTCAGTTACTTTTGGGTGTGTGTGTATGATTGTGCACATTTCAATGTGTGCTTGCGAGTGTGTTTATATAGAAGTATTCCGGGAAGATGTGCATGAGTTTGTGTTTGTAACTAGCAGTATATGCATCAAATTGGAAGTAGTAATACATAAAAACATTCATCAAAAAAGTTATTATATTATTCATCAAAAAAGTTGTTAATCACCTGATAACATTACAACCACCGGATAATGTAATAACTTATTACATTAAAAACCTGTAAAGTTTGACAATGTAGAAAAGTTACTACTTTAACCGTCATACACACACACCTGCTAGCCAGCAGCGGATAGCCAGGAAGTGGTGTTTGAGGAGCCCGGGGGTGATCGCTCTGAGGTGGGCTTGTTCGACATCACTGGTGTTGCCATAGTCCACAAAATACACCCGGGCTTTACTGCCAGCCCACACACCCTGCACCATACCACGGTACCATGCCCCATCTCCTGTGGAGGGAGAGCACACACACCAGTATTAATTAACCATAATATACAGTTTCCGACTACATTCACTGCACCAGTGGGAGTAAGAGAGAGGGCCTTTGAGTCCTTGGTGATATTTTTACTACTCCATATAGTATGATAGATATTCAGTTCGAGTGGCGTTCGATTAATCTCGTAGTTTGTTCTTACCAGAGAACAGAGCGCAGCAGGGCTCGCCCACACTAGGGGTGAAAGGGGTGATGTCTGCCTCACAGTGCCGCTTCAGCTCAGCCCCCAGCTCCGCTAGAACCTGCAGGTCTTACAACACAAACAGATATCGCTGATGATGCAATGTCAATTACAGTGAAAACAGGGAATGTATAAAACACATAAAAAAGGTGAATATAACGTGTACCATATTTAACCGTGTCTAACATTCAACTATTTCAAATACTTTTCTGAGTGTTTTATTAGGGAAATCAGTAAATTGAAATAAATTCAGTAGGCCCTAATACATGGATTTCACAACCGGAAATACAGATTTGCATCTATTGGTCACATAACTTTTTTTTTTAAAAGGTAGAGGCGTAGATCAGAAAATCAGTCCGTATCTGGTGTGCCCACCATTTGCCTCATGCAGTGCTGTTGATTGTGGCCTGTGGTCCCACTCCTCTTCAATGGCTGTGCAAAGTTTCTGGATATTGCCAAGAACTCGAACAAGCTGTCCTGCACGTCTATCAAAAGCATCCCAACATGCTCAATGGGTGAAGTGTGGTGAGTATTGCAGGCCATGGAAGAACTGGGAAATTGGGTACAGATCCTTGCGACATGGGATCGTGCATTATCATGCTGAAACATGAGGTGATGGCAGCGGATGAATGGCACGACAATGTGCCTCGTCACGGCATCTCTGTGCATTCAAATTGCCATCGATAAAATGCAATTGTATCTGTTGTCCGTAGCTTATGCCTGCCCATACCATAACACCACCGAAACCATCTGCCCGGTATAGTTGAAACCGTAATACATCCGTGAAGAGCACACTTCTCCACCGTACCAGTAGTCATCGAAGGAGAGCATTTCCCACTGAAGTCAGTTACGACGCCGAACTGAAGTCAAGACCCTGGTGAGGATGACGAGCAAGCAGATGAGCTTCCCTGAGACAGTTTGCACAGAAATTCTTCAGTTGTGCAAATCCAGAGTTTAATCTGCTGTCCTGGTGGCTGGTCTCAGACTATTGCGCAGATGAAGCCAGTCCAGGTCCTACACATCCGGCGTGGTTACACATGGTCTGCTGTTGTGAGGCCGGTTGGTGGTACTGCCAAATTCTCTAAAACGACATTGGAGGCAGCTCATGGTAGAGAAATGAACATTCGATCTGGCAACAGCTCTGGTGGACATTCCTGCAGTCAGCATGCCAATTGCACACGCCCTCAAAACTTGAGACATATTTGGCATTGTGTTGTGTGACAAAACTGCACATTTTAGGGTGGCCTTTTGTTGTCCACAGCACAAGGTGCACCTGTGTATTGATCGTGCCGTTTAATCAGCTTCTTGGTATGCCACACCTGTCAGGTGGATGGATTATCTTGGCAAAGGAGAAATGCTCACTAACAGGGATGTAAACAAAATTGTGCACAAAATTTGAGAGAAATAATATTTTTGTACATATAGAACTTGTCAGGGATCTTTTACTTCAGGTCATGAAAAGCTTGTGACCAACACTTCACATGCTGCTTTTATACTTATGTTCAGTGTACACTGCAATTGTATGTAGTGGTATAGAAGCGAAGTTTTAACTCAACATATCATCACTTAAGAAACCATATGTCATTGGAAATGCATTCTGAGGTGAGGCTCCCACAGCCTCTTTTATTTTGTATCCCTTTTACTCCATTACGTGGTATCCAATTGGTAGTTACAGTCTTGTCTCATCGCTGCAACTCCCGTACGGACTCGGAAGAGGCGAAGGTTGAGCGCTGCGCGTCCTCCGAAACACAACCCAACCAAGCCGCACTGGTTCTTGACATAATGCCCACTTAGCCCAGAAGCCAGCCACACCAATGTGTTGGGGGGAAAAACTGCATCTGGCAACCTTGTCAGCGTGCACTGCACCTGGCCTGCCACAGGAGTTGCTAGTGCCCGATGGGACAAGGACATCCATGCCGGCTAAACCCTAACCCGGACGACGCTGGGCCAATCGTGCGCCGCCCCATGGGTCTTCCGGTCGCGGCCGGCTGCGACAGAGCCTGAACTCGATCCAAGAATCTCCAGTGACACAGCAATCAAATCGAATTGTATTTGTCACATACACATGGTTAGCAGATGTTAATGCGAGTGCAGCGAAATTCTTGTGCTTCTAGTTAATCTAACAAATTCACAACGACTACCTTATACACAAATGTAAAGGGATGTATAAGAATATGTACATATAAATATATGGATGGGCCATGGCCGTGCAGCATAGGCAAGATGCAGTAGATGGTATAGAATACAGAATATAAACACGAGATGAGTAATGTAGGATGTAAAGATTATTAAAGTGGCGTTATTTAAAGTTACTAGTGATATTAAAGTGGCCAGAGATTTGAGTATGTTGGCAGTAGCCACTGTTAGTGATGGCTGTTTAACAGTCTGACGGCCTTGAGATTGAAGATATTTTTCAATCTCTCGGTCCCAGCTTTGACGTACCTGTACTGACCTAACCTTCTGGATGATTTGGGGGTGAACAGGCAGTGGCTCAGTTAGTAGTTGTCCTTGATTATATTTTTGTCGTTCCTGTGACATCGGGTGCTGTAGGTGTCCAGGAGGGCAGGTAGTTTGCCCCCGATGATTCGTTGCTCAGAACGCACCAATCTCTGGAGAGCCTTGCGGTTGTGGGCGGAGCAGTTGCCGTACCAGGCGGTGATACAACCCGACATGATAGTCTCAATTGTGCAGCTGTAAAGGTTTGTGAGTGTTTATGGTGACAAGACAAATTTCATCAGCATCCTGAGGTTGAAGAGGTTCTGTTGCGCCTTCTTCACCATGTGGTCTGTGTGGGTAGAGCATTTCAGTTTGTCCGTGATGTGTATGCTGAGGAACTTTACACCTTCTCCACTGCTGTCCCGTCGATGTGGATGGGGGGTGCTCCCTCTGCTGTTTCCTGAAGCCTACGATCATCTCCTTTCTTTTGTTGACGTTGAGTGAGAGGTTGTTTGCCTGATTGAATATGTCCGTAAACACACCAGCCAGCTGATCTGCGCATGCTCCAAGAACGTGGCTAGGGATGCCGCCTGGGCCGGAAGCTTGCGCGGTTTAACACGTTTGAATGTTTTACTCACGTTGGCCAGGGAGAAGGAAGTGAAGGAGAGCCCACAGGCTTTGGTAGCAGGCCGTGTCAGTGGCACTGTATTGTCCTCAAAGCGAGCAAAGTTGGTTAATTTGTCTGGGAGCAAGACGTCGATGTCCGTGACGGGGCTGGTTTTCATTTTGTAATCCGTGATTGACTGTAGACCCTGCCACATACGTCTCGTGTTTAAGCCATTGAATTGCGACTCTACTTTGTCTCTATACTGAAGCTTTGCTCTTTTGATTGCCTTGGAGGAAATAGCTCCACTGTTTGTATTCGGTCATGTTTCCAGTCGCCTTGCCATGATTAAGAGGTGATTTGCGCAATGCTGCCATCAATTCACAGTCTCTGGTTAGGGAAGGTTTAATAGTCACAGTGGCTAAAACATCACCGATGCACTTGCTAATAAACTTGTTCACCGAGAAAGTGTAATTTAGGAAGCCTTGTTCTCAGATTAGCTTTGTTAAAATCCCCAGCTACAATAAATGCAGCCTCAGCATGTATGGTTTCTGGCTTACATAGCTAGCACTGCCTTAGACCAGTGCGCCACTCAGGAGACCTACACTCCCTCATTCTAATCTAGTAAAATCTCACTCCTACTGTGAGATGTTTAGAATGCCTGTACCTTCTTGGTTATATTTGTAGCAGTAGAACTCTCCAGGATTCTCCATCACACTGACCACCAGTGCCACCATCTGGCCCTCAGTAGGAAGCTCAGCACATGTCCACTGTAGCTTCTCTGCCACAGCAGGCTTGGCCACTGCGAGACAAAGAAATGGAATAGCAAGGGTGAGATACTCCCATACAACTAAAAGGCCCCTAATTTTGAGAAGAACAGTAAACAAATGCAAGATATCACCGTCATCATTGTGGACACGCTTCAAAACTAGCAAAGTTCATCTAGCTTTGATCAATGGCCTTTTCAACAACATAGCCTTCATGCCAAACTATTGACACACTATGCAATCTATAGCCTGTCTAGCCAACCGGTTTGTTGTAGCAAAGCGTATCACATTCTTGTTTCATACATAATGTGCAGGACATGCAGCAGGTATCAGTATTTGCTTTCTCAAATGGGAGCCATACATTCATCAGAATTTCACTCAGCTTGACCTGGCTGATAGCAACAGTATCTAACTGGAAGGGTCCCTTCTTAGACCAGGCAACTTTAAAGAATACCTCTTCAGTACCTCTTCAGCGTGGTGGTAAAGCCCACGGCTCCCACAACAACGCGTGTGCAGTTCCCACACATGTGGAAACAAACATGCAAATGCACTTTTTTAGACCAATAATGATGTCAGCAAAAGACTGCAGTTAAGAACATTGGGCCAGTAACTGAAAGGTCGCTAGGTCCAATCCCCGAGCCAACTAGGTGAAAAAAAAATCTGCCAATGTGTTCTTGAGCAAGGCATTTAATCCTAATTACTCGTGTAAATCGCTCTGGATAAAAGTGTCTGCGAAATGAATAATCAAATGTACATGTAGGAATGGTAGGCTATAGACTTATGGGCACAACGAGAAATGTATACACGTTTCAACGTACAATCAGGGTTCTCCTTAGGTGATGCTGATGTAGGCCTAAAATCAAGGGTTCTCCTTAGGTGATGCTGATGTAGGCCTGAAATCAAGGGTTCTCCTTAGGTGATGCTGATGTAGGCCTAAAATCAAGGGTTCTCCTTAGGTGATGCTGATGTAGGCCTAAAATCAAGGGTTCTCCTTAGGTGATGCTGATGTAGGCCTAAAATCAAGGGTTCTCCTTAGGTGATGCTGATGTAGGCCTAAAATCAAGGGTTCTCCTTAGGTGATGCTGATGTAGGCCTAAAATCAAGGGTTCTCCTTAGGTGATGCTGATGTAGGCCTAAAATCAAGGGTTCTCCTTAGGTGATGCTGATGTAGGCCTGAAATCAAGGGTTCTCCTTAGGTGATGCTGAAGTAGGCCTAAAATCAAGTTGGAGCGTTAAGTATTTTTGAAACACCCGTTACTGCCATTTCCTGAAACCTAGGTCTTGGGATGGGCAGTATGTGGTATTTTACGATATACCGGTGTTGATCTACGCACCAGTGTGGATTTTTATTGTACCTACTATAACGATAAGTGTGCTTGCTGAAAGCATATTATCAAGCTGAAACTTTAAGTGTTCATATTATTGGGGGTTCAGCAGCGTAGCCCAATTGTATTAGTTGGCAAATACTTTTTCCAGTTCCGCCAATTTGATTAATAAAATGCTAATTCCCTTAAGACCTAGAAGGATGCAAATGTGCATGATTGTATAAAAGGCCATGGGTCACACGCTCTCATGTAATGCCATTTATTAGTATTGGATAGAAAACACTCTGAAGTTTCTAAAACTGTTTGAATGATGTCTGCGAGTATAACAGAACTCAAATGGCAGGCAAAAACCTGAGAAGAAATCCAAACAGGAAGTGGGAAATCTGAGGTTGGTCGATTTTCAACCCAGCCCCTATTGAATACACAGTGGGATATTGGTTATGGTGCACTTCCTAAGGCTTCCACTAGATGTAAACCGTCTTAAGAAACTTGAATAGGCTTCTACTGTGATGTGTGGCCGGATGAGAGCTCTTTGAGTCAGTGGTTTGGCAGAGAGCCAGGTCCTGGTAATGCGCATTTCACATGATAGCGACCTGCGTTCCATGGCTTTTCTACACACAAAGGAATTCTCTGGTTGGAAGGTTATTTAAGATGTATGATAAAAACACACTAAAGATTGATTCTATACATAGTTTGAAATGTTTCTACGACCTGTAATATTTTTTAAGTTTTCGTCCGAAGTTCGGCAGGACCTGCACGAGCGTTTGGATTTGTGTACTAAACGCCCTAACAAAAGTAGCTACTTGGACATAAATAATGGACACTATCGAACTAAATCAAACATTTAATGTGGAACTGGGATTCCTGGGAGTGAATTCTGATGAAGATCAAAGGTAAGGGATCATTTATAATGTTGACTCCAACATGGTGGATAAAAAATAAAAAAATCAGTCTCAGATTATTGCCTGGTTTGCTTTTTCCGTAAAGTTTTTTTAAAATCTGACACAGCGGTTGCATTAAGGAGAGGTATATCTATTTTTCCATGTCTAACAATTGTATCTATCGACATTATTATTACAGTATTTCTGTAAATTGATGTGGCTCTCTGCAATATCACCGGATGTTTTTGGAACTAGTGAACGTAACGCGCCAAAGTATTCTGAGATTTTATTTAATATATAAATATGAACTTTATCAAACAAAACATACAGTGGGGCAAAAAAGTATTTAGTCAGCCACCAATTGTGCAAGTTCTCCCACTTAAAAAGATGAGGCCTGTAATTTTCATCATAGGTACACTTCAACTATGACAGACAAAATGAGGGAAAAAAATCCAGAAAATCACATTGTAGGATTTTTAATGAATTTATTTGTAAATTATGGTGGAAAATAAGTATTTGGTCACCTATAAACAAGCAAGATTTCTGGCTCTCACAGACCTGTAACTTCTTCTTTAAGAGGTCCTCTGTCCTCCACTCGTTACCTGTATTAATGGCACCTGTTTGAACTTGTTATCAGTATAAAAGACACCTGTCCACAACCTCAAACAGTCACACTCCAAACTCCACTATGGCCAAGACCAAAGAGCTGTCAAAGGACACCAGAAACAAAATTGTAGACCTGCACTAGGCTGGGAAGACTGAATCTGCAATAGGTAAGCAGCTTGGTTTGAAGAAATCAACTGTGGGAGTAATTATTAGGAAATGGAAGACATACAAGACCACTGATAATCTCCCTCGATCTGGGGCTCCACGTAAGATCTCACCCCGTGGAGTCAAAATGATCACAAGAACGGTGAGCAAAAATCCCAGAACCACACGGGGGGACCTAGTGAATGACCTGCAGAGAGCTGGGACCAAAGTAACAAAGCCTACCATCAGTAACACACTACGCCGCCAGGGACTCAAATCCTGCAGTGCCAGACGTGTCCCCCTGCTTAAGCCAGTACATGTCCAGGCCCATCTGAAGTTTGCTAGAGAGCATTTGGATGATCAAGAAGATGATTGGGAGAATGTCATATGAAACCAAAATATAACTTTTTGGTAAAAACTCAACTCGTCGTGTATGGAGGACAAAGAATGCTGAGTTGCATCCAAAGAACACCATACCTACTGTGAAGCATGGGGGTGGAAACATCATGCTTTGGGGCTGTTCTTCTGCAAAGGGACCAGGACGACTGATCCGTGTAAAGGAAAGAATGAATGGGGCCATGTATCGTGAGATTTTGAGTGATAACCTCCTTCCATCAGCATGGGCATTGAAGATGAAACGTGGCTGGGTCTTTCAGCATGACAATGATCCCAAACACACCGCCCGGGCAACGAAGGAGTGGCTTCGTAAGAAGCATTTCAAGGTCCTGGAGTGGCCTAGCCAGTCTCCAGATCTCAACCCCATAGAAAATCTTTGGAGGGAGTTGAAAGTCTGTGTTGCCCAGCAACAGCCCCAAAACATCACTGCTCTAGAGGAGATCTGCATGGAGGAATGGGCCAAAATACCAGCAAGTGTGTGAAAACCTTGTGAAGACTTACAGAAAACGTTTGACCTCTGTCATTGACAACAAAGGGTATATAACAAAGTATTGAGATAAACTTTTGTTATTGACCAAATACTTATTTTCCACCATAATTTGCAAATAAATTCATTAAAAATCCCACAATGTGATTTTCTGGAATTTTTGTTCTCATTTTGTCTGTCATAGTTGAAGTGTACCTCTCTCATCTTTATAAGTGGGAGAACTTACACAATTGGTGGCTGACTAAATACTTTTTTGCTCCACTGTACATGTATTCTGTAACATGAAGTCCTATGAGTGTCACCTGATGAAGATCAAAGGTTAGTGATTAATTTTATATCTCTATTTGTGCTTTTTGTGACTGTTCTCCTTGGCTGGAAAAATGGCTGAATTTTTCTGTGGCTTGACCTAACATAATCGTTTGTGGTGCTTTTGCTGTAAAGCCTATATGAAACCGGACACTGTGGTGGGATTAACAACAAGATTATCTTTAAAATGGTATAAAATACATGTATGTTTGAGGAATTTTAATTACGAGATTTGTTGTTTTGAATTTGGCGCCCTGCACTTTCATTGGCTGTTGTCATATCGATCCCGTTAACGGGATTGCAGCCCTAAGAAGTTATAACGCTCCACAAACTGTGGGACCTAGAAACATGAAATTCTGTACATACACAAGATGGCCAAACGTCTGTCGCGAAGTGGTAGGCCACATACAGTGGTTTGCAAAATAATGAATCCCCCTTTGCGTTTTTCCTATTTTGTTGAGTTAAACTGTAATTGAAATGGATTTTTATTGGATTTCATGTCATGGACATACACAAAATAGTCCAAATTGGTGAAGTGAAATGGAAAAATACTTCTTTAGGGTAGAAATAATAACTTGTGACTAGGGGGCAGTATTTTCATTTTTGGAAAAATAACGTTCCCGTAGTAAACGGGATATTTTGTCAGGACAAGATGCTAGAATATGTATATAATTGACAGCTTAGGATAGAAAACACTCTAAAGTTTCCAAAACTATAACAGACCTGATATTGCAGGCAAAAACCTGAGAAAAATCAAATCCGGAAATGACTCATCTTTTGAAAGCTCTGCGTTCCAATGCATCCCTTTGAGCAGGCTATCAACCAGATTACTTTTTCTCCATATTCCCCAAGGTGTCTACAGCATTGTGACATAGTTTTATGCATTTATGTTGAAGAATACCCGTGAGCGGCTACATTGCGCAAGTGGTCACCTGATGGCTCCCAGAGTGATTCTCGCGTAAAATACAGAGGTAGCCATTATTCCAATCGGTCCTACTGAAAAACCAATTGTCCTGGTGGATATATTATCGAATAGATATTTGAAAAACACCTTGAGGATTGATTATAAACAACGTTTGCCATGTTTCTGTCGATATTATGGAGCTAATTTGGAATATTTTTGGGCGTTTTCGTGACTGCAATTTCCGGGCGATTTCTCAGCCAAACGTGAAGAACAAACGGAGCTATTTCGCCTACAAAAATAATATTTTTGGAAAAAAGGAACATTCCCTATCTAACTGGGAGTCTCGTGAGTGAAAACATCCAAAGCTCATCAAAGGTAAACGATTTAATTTGATTGCTTTTCTGATTTCCGTGACCAAGTTACCTGCTGCTAGCTGGACAAAATGCTATGCTAGGCTATCGATAAACTTACACAAATGCTTGTCTAGCTTTGGCTGTAAAGCATATTTTGAAAATCTGAGATGACAGGGTGATTAACAAAAGGCTAAGCTGTGTCTCAATAAATTTCACTTGTGATTTTCATGAATAGGAATATTTTCTAGGAATATTTATGCCCGTTGCGTTATGCTAATTAGTGTCAGTCGATGATTACGCTCCCGGACCCGGGATGGGGAGTTACTAGAGGTTCAATTCTTTTCACGTCCGGATGAAAATCGTGCCCAGAGTAAACTGCCTGCTCCTCAGGCCCAGATGCTAGGATATGCATATTATTAGTCTATTTGGATAGAAAACACAAAAGTTTCTAAAGCTGTTTGAATGATGTCTGACTATAACATAACTCATATGGCAGGCGGAAACCTGAGAAAAATCCAACCAGGAAGTGGGAAATCTGAGGTTTGTAGTTTTTCAAGTGATTGCCTATCCAATATACAGTGTAAATAGGGTCAGATTGCACTTCCTACGGCTTCCACTAGATGTCAACAGTCTTTAGAATGTTGTTTCATGCTTCTACTGTGAAAGGGGAGCGAATAAGAGCTGTTTCAACCAGTGGTCTGGCTGAAAGCCTCGAGTTGTTGATCGCGCACGGCCGTGAGCGCGAGCTCCGTTCCCTTTCATTTCTAATGACAAAGGAATTGGCCGGTTGGAATATTATCGAAGATTTATGATAAAAACATCCTAAAGATTGATTCTATACATCGTTTGACATGTTTCTACAAACTGTAATGGAACTTTTTTAACTTTTCGTCTAGACTTAGTGCCTGAGCCTTGTGCATTTGGATTACTGGACTAAACATGCAAACAAAAAGGAGGTATTTGGACATAAAGATGAACTTTATCGTCTAACATTGAGACCTGGGAGTGCCATCAGATGAACATCAAAGGTAAGTGATTTAATTTGAACGCTATTTCGGACTTTTGTGACACCTCTCCTTGGTTTGAAAATGGCTGAATGGTCTTCTGTGGCTAGGCGCTGACCTAACATAATAGCATGGTGTGCTTTTGCCGCCTTTTTGAAATCTGACACAGTGGTTGCATTAAGGAGAAGTGTATTTGTAATTGTATGTATAACACTTGTATCTTAGATCAATGTTTATTATGAGTATTTCTGTAATTTGATGTGGCTCTCTGCACTTTCACCGGATGTTTGTTTGAGACAATGCATTTCTGAACATAACCTCATTTGAAATTGGTGCGTTTTTGGACATAAAGATGAACTTTATCGAACAAAACACATTTATTGTGTAACATGAAGTCCTGGGAGTGCCATCAGATGAAGATCAACGGTTAGTGATTAATTTAATCGCTATTTTTGACTTTTGTGAGGGCTCTCCTTGGCTGGAAAATGCCGTAAAGCCGATTTGAAATCGGACACTGTGGCTGGATTTACAAGAAGTTTATCTTTAAAATGGTGTGAAATACTTGTACATTTGAGGAATTTTAATTATGGGATTTCTGTTGTTTTGAATTTGGCGCCCTGCAATTTCACTGGCTGTTGTCGAGGTGGGACGCTAGCGTCCCACATATCCCAGAGAAATTAACAGTTGGTGCGCAACCTCTAATAAGGAAGTCAAGGTTCTGCTCGCCCGAGTTCAAATATCTTATGATTAGCTATAGACCTTACTATTTACAAACCGATGCTGGCATTAAGACAACACTCAACAAGCTGTATAGAGCCATATGCAAACAGGAAAAGGCTCATCCAGAGGCGGCGCTCCTAGTGGCCGGTGATTTTTATGCAGGGATACTGAAATGAGTCTTACCTCAATGCTACCAGCATGTTACCTGTGCAACTAGAGGCGAAAAAAACTCTAGATCACCTTTACTCCACAGAGAAACAAAACTATCAATAACTCTATCCTCCTGATTCCTGTCACCTTCCAACACGACAAAGACCCAAAGCACAGAGCCAAGACAATGCAGGAGTGGCTTTGGGACAAGTCTCTGAATGTCCTTGAGTGGCCCAGCCATAGCCCTGACTTGAATCCGATTGAACATCTCTGGAGAGACCTGAAAAAAGCTGTGCAGCGACACTCCCCATCCAACCTGACAGAGCTTGGGAGGATCTGCAGAGAAGAATGGGAGAAACAGGGTTAATCGTCTGAATACTTATGTAAATGTGGGGAAGAACAGAGCCGGATGGGTGGCTGCCTTTTTACGGGCTCCTAACAAAATGTGCTATTTTGTTTATTTTTTTAATTTTTAAACTAATTGTGTACATGATGTTGCTGCTATTCTATTATGGCCAAAAAGAGCTTCTGGACATCAGAACAGCGATTACTCACCTTGAACTGGACAAAGATGTTTTATTTAATGAGTCCGACGCGAAGAATATAGCGCTTTCTCAAGACAGGGCTCAAATCCCTGTCATTCGCAAGAAGTAAAGAAGGAGAAAACGGGGGCGTAGGTCAGGGTGCTTCGTGAGAATTCGGAGGCGAGTGTGTAAACTACCATCAGTACTATTGGCCAACGTGCAATCATTGGAAAATAAACTTGACGATCTACGATTAAGACTATCCTATCAAAGGGACATTAACTGTAATATCTTACGTTTCAGAGTCGTGGTTGAACGAAGACGCAGATAATATAGAGCTTGCTGGGTTTTCTGTGCATTGGCAGGACATAGCAGCTACGTCTGTAAAGACAAGGGGTGTGGCTTGTGTCAATAACAGCTGGAGCATGATGTCTAATATTAAAGATGTATTTAATATGAGGTAGAGTAACTCATGATAAGCTGTAGACCACACTATCTACCAAGAAAGTTATCTATGCTGACAATAAGACCGCACTCAATGAGCTGTATAAGGCCATATGCAAACAAGAATATGCTAATTCAGAAGCTGCGCTCCTAGTGGCCGGGGACTTTAATGCAGGGAAACTTAAATCCGTTTTACCTCATTTCTACAAACATGTCACATCTGCAACCAGAGAGAGAAAATATTAATAAATAAAACTCTAGATCACCTGTACTCCACACACACAAATATACAAAGCTATCCCTCGCCCCCTCCATTTGGCTAATCTGACCATAAATCTATCCTCCTGATTCCTGGTTATAAGCAAAAACTAACGCAGGAGTTAAGAGTGAATCGCTCAATACGGAAGTAATCAGATGACACGGATGCTACAGGACTGTTTTGCTAGCAGACTGGAATATGTCCCGGGATTCATCCAATGGCATTGAGGAGTATACCACCTCAGTCACCGGCTTCATCAATAAGTGCATCCTTGACTTCCTGACGGGCCACCCCCAGGTGGTAAGGGTAGGCAACAACACATCTGCTATGCTGATACTCAACACTGGGGCCCCTCAGGGGTGCGTGCTTAGTCTCCTCCTGTACTCACTGTTCACCCATGACTGCGTGGCCATACACGACTCAAACACCATCATTAAGTTTGCTGACGACACAACAGTGGTAGGACTGATCACCGACAACAATGAGACGGCCTTTAGGGAGGAGGTCAGAGACCTGGCAGTGTGGTGCAAGGACAACGATCTTCCCCTCAATGTGAGCAAGACAAAGGAGCTGATCATGAACTATAGGAAAAGGAGAGCCGAAAAGGCCCCCATTAACATCGATGGGGCTGAAGTGGAGCGGGTCGAGAGTTTCAAGTTCCTTGGGATCCACGTCACCAACAAACTATCATGGTCAAAACACACTAAGACAGTTGTGAAGAGGGCACAACAATATATTTTCCCCTTCATGGGTCCCCAGATCCTCAACAAGTTCTACAGCTGCACACTCAAGAGCATCTTGACCGGTTGCATCGCCGTCTGGTATGGCAACTGCTCGGTATCTGACCGTAAGGCTCTACAGAGGGTACCCAGTACATCACTGCGGACAAGCTTCCTGCCTTCCAGGACCTATATACTAGGCAGTGTCAGAGGATGGTCCCCAAAAAATTGTCAAAGACTCCAGTCACCCAAGTCATAGACTGTTCTCTCTTACCGCACGGCAAGCGGTACCGGAGCATCAAGTCTAGGACCAAAATGCTCCTTAACAGCTTCTACCCCCAAGCCATAAGACTGCTGAACAATTAATCAAATGGCCACCAGGACTATTTACATTGACCACCCCACCCCCCTCCCCTTGTTTTTACACTGCTGCTACTTGCTGTGTATTATCTATGCATAGTCACTTTACTCCTATCTACATGTACAAATTACCTCAACTAACCTGTACCCCCACACATTGACCTACGGTAACCCCTGTATATAGCCCCGTTATTGTTATTTTATTGTGTGTTACTTTTTATTTTATACTTAGTTTATTTTGTAAATATTTTCTTAACTCTATTTCTTGAACTGCATTCTTGGTTAATGGCTTGTAAAGTAAGGATTTCACCGGCCCTAGTGACAAATACAATTTTATTTGAAATGTGATATTTCAGTTATTTTCTTATACCTTTACTAACATCTCTTAAAATCTGTTTTTTGCTTTGTCATTATGGGGTATTGTGTGTCGATTTAAAACAATTTAATACAATTTAGAATAAGGCTGGAACTTAACAAAATGTGGAAAATGTCAAGGTGCCTGAATTCTTTCCAAATGCACTGTATGAGAGGCCTGTGTTTACCATAGTCCTTATTTTCAGCATTGATCCAAAACCCCTAAAAAAAACATTTATTTCCCCATAGGCTTTGACCAACGAGCCATGGCGGAGTTAGGCTGTTTCACAATTTTGACTTTGTTATGCATTTAAATAGTTGAATGTGTGATAACACATTTAGGTGACGACTAAACCAGATATGGTTTTTCCATTGGGATTTGGTTGTGCTTTTAGATGGTTGAAAGCATAGTGATGACACATTGGAAATTCAATCTTATTGATCAACCAAATATCACCCAATTGTCCATGTTGAAATTACATGGTGTGCCGAATGGGCCACTACTACCACTTTTAGGGGCCAATACAAAACATTTCCTAAATTCTAGACCTCAGTTGAATCTGGTAACAAATGTTGTGGCTGTTGAACAAGTTGAGGAGACTAAATTACTTGGTGTTACCTTAGATTGTAAACTGTCATGGTCAAAACATATTGATTCAATGGTTGTAAAGATGTGGAGAGGTCGGTCCGTAATAAAGAGATGCTTTGCTTTTTTGACACCACACTCCAAAAAGCAAGTTGTACAGGCTTTAGTTGTCTCATTTCGATTGTCTAGTCATGTGGTCGAGTGCTGCAAGTAAAGCCCTAGTTAAGCTGCAGCTGGCCCAGAACAGAGCGGCATGTCTTGCTCTTCAAGAGCCTTCAAGGGCTAATATGAATACTATGCATGCCAGTCTCTCTTGGCTAAGAGCTGAAGACTGACTGCATCACTTCTTTCTATAAGAAACATTAATGAAAATCCCAAATTGTTTGCAGTCAATTTACACACAGCTCTGACACACACACACACTTATCCCACCAGACATGCCACCAGGGGTCTTTTCATAGTCCACAAATCCTGAACAAATTCAAGAAAGCATACAGTATTATATATAGCCCTTATTGCATGGAACTTCCTTCCATTTAATTTTGCTCAAATAAACAGCAAACCTGGTTTCAAAAAACAGAAAGCAACACCTCTCCCCTATTTGACCTAGTTAGATTGTGTGTATGTTTTAATAAGGAGGCTACGTGTGCCTATTTTAAATTGATGTAGTTCTGTCCTTGAGCTGTTCTAGTCTATTAATATTCTGTATTATGTCATGTTTCATGTGGAACTCAGGAAGACTAGATAAATCTTTCGCGACAGCTAAATAAATATCAAATTCACCATTGGGTGTTTGTACCCTGGCGCAAATGTCTCTTTCTCCTCACTAAATAAATGAGATCGAAGTTGACAATTGTACATGTGACTTCATGATTGAATTTCAATTAACTGAATGAAGAGGGTGAAATATATTGTTGCTAAATAAAGAAGGATCAAGTATGAGGTTGCCCATGCATTTACCCCACTGAGTTAATCATTAGCTGCTAGATCACAAACTCTTAACATGATCTTGTTACTAGTTAGCACCATATTGATGACTTTAATGCTAAATGAGTACAGCAGAAACACTGCCGTACAGGTTGGCAGGTCTGACTTCTAGTTACCATGAGATGATTCTATCCAGGCTCCTTCCGCCTGCCCCTTCGTGGTGGGCTCTTCGTCCTGATGGTTGGAAGGCAAGGCATAACCTGTGGCGACCAGCATCTCAGCCACATTGCCCTGGGGGTCGCTGGCCTCGTCGATCATGGCCACCAGCGCCATACCCTCCCGCTCGCCCAGGATCTCTACCCGCAGGAATCGGTTGCACACCATCCGCCTGAGCATCAGCACAGTCTCCTCTGACCAGACCTCTGCTGTGGGACGCACTCCTATAGGGGGAGGGGTGGGATTGTGTGTGTAACAGGCAATAATTTTTTATTTAATGTGATGAGTTTGTAAGTGATCAGGTTAACACCACCACTATCCGTAAAACACAATTGAATGCACTAGAGATTCCTTTGAGTTTGAGACGAAAAGGAAGGAATCAAAAAGTCATGAAATGGCAATACATTTCTTTAGTTGCTATAAGGTTGTTATTGACACCTTGGACAAATGGAATGACACATGAATAGATGTCGCCAGAAAAGCAGAAATTCCAGATGAATCAATACATTGAATTGAACATGTAATAGGTCATACCTGCCAGGGCACAAGGGATGGCCTGCATTGGCAGGGCTAGGAGTTCAGAGCTGATAGAACACAGGCGACTCAGCTCCACCTCCTCTGAGTTGCCAAAGTCAATGTAGCCTACACACACCTTCTCTTCAGATGAGTAGGCCAGCACTTTGGCCCTGTACCACTGGTTGTCCTCTGGGAAGGTACACACGAAGAGAGATTGTCATAGAAAATTGCATTATAATGCTTGTTTTATTCGACAGAACAGAATATTCTCTTAACTATTGTGTGTGTGTGTTCTACTGAGGATTGGCCTCTATGAGATAACACTGACAGAGGAGATTTACGATGTCTTTTGGGTGATAAAATCAAAAGAGCATTTCAGAAAACATGAGCTAATGGTTCTGTTCTATGCCGTACCAGGGAGAGACGGCTCCAGTTTGGAGTAGGAGGGCCATACACGGGTCTTTACAATGACACAGCAGTAAATGTCTGCTATGTTTTATAGATATCTTTCATACAAATCTTAACCTTTGCGAACTGTTCCTAAGATCTGCGGTTCGTCATGTAAGTTGAAAGGGGTGTATCTTGGCTATAGAAGATATTTGTACTTTTCTGTTGGTACTTTCAATGGTTCATTAGAGATAGCGCATCATTAAAAGTCAAAAAGGATATGGCAAAGCTCTTATTAAAGATGTAGTTTAAGTAGAACTCTGACTGGTGTGTGAAGTTTGGAACTCTCCCCATTTGTTATGCAGAAATATGCCACCACAAGATCACCACTACCAACCGCGATGAGATCATTGGCTGGCAATGCTCCACAAATTTCCTCAACCAGGTCAAGATTAAGATCAAAGGAGAGAGCTCATCATATGTCCTTTATCTGACCGTGTATGTACCCTGAGTGAATGTGAGTACTCTAGCCTGACACAGAATTAGAGAGAGTGTCCTTACCATAGAATAGGGAGCAGCACACTGTGCCAGGGGCAGGTCTGAAGTTTTGGCTGGCTGGGGCCTGAGAGCAGTGGTCTCTCAGTTTCAGATGCAGCTCCTGGATCACACCTGTACAGACATACAACACTCAGCACCCATGATACAAGAGACTGAATCACCTCCACAGGGTTACATTCAATTCACTAGGGCACATTAAAGCAAAAGGTTTTAAAAACTGTTTTTTATCAGTACCTCCTAGGGTTGCAAACAGGGATGCATGATATATCGGTGAACATATCGGGAAAGATATCGGAATCGGACGATAATAGCTAAAAATGCCAAAAATCAGTATCGGCCCGATTTTAAAAACCGATGTCAAAGCTCCCGTGCATATGACGTAGGTACATGACGCCACGTAAAATGTTGCGCTACAGGTGCAACACAGCATTCCCGAACCTAAACCACAATGTCTGCTGTGTGGATCGAGCAGTCAACAAGTAGAGCAGTCATTTGTGAGAGGAAGACAATTTCAGCGAGACAACTCAAAGGCGAAATCCATTAAGGCCAAGATAATGGAATTCATTGCCCTTGACAATCAACCGTTCTCTGTCGTGAATGATGTTGGCTTTCGCCGACTGGACGAGCACCGCTACACACTACCAAGTGCGCTATTTTTCAGATGTTGCCCTACCGGAGTCACACAGTAATAGTGTCACTGCTATTAGCTTCACGGCATACTATGGAACGCCGATTGGGTCTTTGCGTGTTAAGAAAGATACAGTAGCACTGTCAAAGCTGTACAAAAAAAGTCTGCAAACAAGCAAACCCTGGCCACGAACGATGTGTTTACAATACCACGTTGGTAATAAAGCATAATTTGTTGTTTCGACCGCAACTTCTGGGGTAGCTAGCTTCAGCTTGGTACCTAACTAACACCAATACAACCAGCCTGAAAACAATGACCTGTAGAAACGGCAGTCATGTTCATTATTCTTAGCAATGATTTAAGAATCCTTGTGAGTAAGTATTAGCAAGGTTGCCACTTGTTGTTCACCTATTGAAATTGAACTTCAGTTCATGAAAATAAATAGATAGCCAGCTACTTAACCCTGTTGCCCAAAGCTAACGTTATAAGCAGCCAGCTAGCTTCATCTGGCTAGTGAGGCTTGACCGGACCGCGATGTGAAGCAAGGCACAATAAGGATTAGGCACAATAGTGGAATTTACGGGTTGCCTTCAAAATAAAATTGCCATTGACAGTGATGCAAATGAATACAAATAGTAGAATTATGCAAACTTTTATTTTGAAGGCTAACCGCAAAGTTCAATACTGTGGCTAGCTTTACAGATGGGTCCGACCACCATTAATCAAATAAGAACTGTCTTATAAATTAGGGTTGTTTGAGATGACACCTAGATGTCGTTTTGCTAAGTTTTTGGGGAAAAACATTGTTTGCATCCATAAACTAGCTAACTTTGACCAGCACTGTAGGTGCGCGAGACAACTTTACCAGCATCATAGCATACGTATTGATGAATCGTTGTGACATTAAATTCGAGTGATTGATTAATCAATGTGTAGTAACTACATAAAACATGTATGAATGTGTTAAATGTGACATGCAGTCATATTCAGGTCCTAATTGGTCAACAAGCTTATTTGATAAGTGTATATTTTTCCGACAGGCAAAGACCCAAACGGTGTTCCATAGAAATCCTGGTTGAGAATGAAACGACTGAACAAACGGTGTTCCATAGAAATCCTGGTTGAGAATGAAACGACTGAACAAACGGTGTTCCATAGAAATCCTGGTTGAGAATGAAACGACTGAACAAACGGTGTTCCGTAGAAATCCTGGTTGAGAATGAAACGACTGAACAAACGGTGTTCCATAGAAATCCTGGTTGAGAATGAAACGACTGAACAAACAAACAACGAAACAGCACCGCAAGTGAGTGAAATAAATAGGTTTTGATGATATTTTACTGGTAATGGGGACATAAGTAAATGCCCCAAAAATAACTCTTTGGTCTGTGCGGTGTGTCTAACCTTTACTTAACTAGACAAGTCAGTTAAGAACAAGTTCTTATTTACAATGACGGCTACCCCGGCCAAACCCGGACGACACAGGGGCAATTGTGCACCGCCCTATGGGACTCCCAATCAAGGCCGGATGTGATACAGCCTAGATTGGAACCAGGGACTGTAGTGACGCATCGGAGATGCAGTGCCTTAGACCGCTGCATCCACGTGTGTTCTAAATAGTTAACTGTACTAGAATGCTTAAAACAGCAGCAAAAATGTTAAATATCGGTATCGTTTTTTTTTGGTAAGGAAAGTATCAGATATTGGTATCGGCAAAAAATGTCATATCGGTGCATCACTAGTTGCAAAGGGTTGGAAACTTTGCAGATACTTTCTATGGGGAGTTAAGCCCTGGAATTTGTGGAATTTTACTTAAATTATTATTTTTTTTTAAGTTCTAACAGCGAACCTTTTTTTGAGGGATACACATTGCAATTCTAGGTCTTGTGGCATTATTTGGTTAAAACAATCCCCTATTCAATGGAATTGCAACCCTCTGCATGCACAGTGCATTCTTCCATCACATGTACAGCTAATTCCCAAGATTTTGCACACTAATGAGATGCTATTGAGCCCACACTACTATACTGTCTGAGCCAAGGACTACATGCTTTCTGGTAAGTTTTGATTAAAATACTGGGTGAGTAAATAAACTCAGAAAAAAAAACGTCCTCTCACTGTCAACTGTGTTAATTTCAGCAAACTTAACACGTGTAAATATTTGTATAAACATAAGATTCAACAACTGAGACAAACTGAACAAGTTCCACAGACATGTGACTAACAGAAATGGAATAATGTGTCCCTGAACAAAGGGGGGTCAAAATCAAAAGTAAGTCAACGCAGCTGGTGGCAACACCCGACACTAATCTCATCCTCATGGACTGCACCAGATTTGCCAGGTCTTGCTGTGAGATGTTACCCCACTCTTCCACCAAGGCACCTGCTAGTTCCAAGACATTTCCGGGGGGGGGGGGGGGGGGGGGAATGGGCCTCGCCCTCCAATCCAGCAGGTCCCAGACGTGCTCAATGGGATTGAGATCCGGGCTCTTCGCTGGCCATGGCAGAACACTGAGATTCCGGTCTTGCAGGAAATCACGCACAGAACAAACAGCATGGCTGGTGGCATTGTCAAGCTGGAGGGTCATGTCAGGATAAGCCTGCAGGAAGGGTACCACATGAGGGAGGAGGATGTCTTCCCTGTAACGCACAGTGAGATTGCTTGCAATGACAACAAGCTCAGTCCGATGATGCTGTGAAACACTGCCCCAGACCATGACGGACCCTCCAGCTCCAAATCGATCCCGCTCCAGAGTAGAGGCCTCGGTGTAACGCTCATTCCTTCGACGATAAATGCGAATCTGACCATCACATAAAACCACGACTCGTCAGTGAATAGCACTTTTTGCCAGTCCTGTCTGGTACAGCGACGAGGGGTTTGTGTCCATAGGCAACGTTGTTGCCGGTGATGTCTGGTGAGGACCTGCCTTACAATAGGCCTACAAGCCCTCAGTCCAGCCTCTTTCAGCCGATTGCAGACAGTCTGCACACTGATGGAGGGATTGTGCATTCCTGGTCTAACTCGGGCAGTTGTTGTTGCCATCCTGTACCTGTCCCGCAGGTGTGATGTTCCTGTGTAGTTTTTTGTTACATGTGGTCTGCCACTGCGAGGACCATCAGCTGTCCGTCCCGTCTCCCTGTAGCACCGTCTTAGGCGTCTCGTAGTACGGACATTACAATTTATTGCCCTGGCCACATCTGCAGTCCTCATCTATCTTTTGGTGTTTTTCAGTCAGTAGAAAGGCCTCTTTAGTGTCCTAATTTTTCATAACTGTGACCTTAATTGCCTACCGTCTGTAAACTGTTAGTGTCTTAACTACCGTTCCACAGGTGCATGTTCATTAATTGTTTATTGAACAAGCATGGGAAACAGTGTTTACACCCTTTACAATGAAGATCTGTGAATTTATTTGGATTTTTTACTAATTATCTTTGAAAGACAAAGTCCTGAAAACGTGACGTTTCATTTTTTGCTGAGATTATATTTTATATGACATACATGATTTTTTGTTAAATAGTAAATAGTAGCCTACAGCAAAGAGTAAGTCATTTCTAACTGGTTAACAATTTCTGCTAGTTAGTTTTTGCTACCATGTGGGTTTTAGCTTGCTTGAGCCTGTTAACTGAGTGTTAATCTGTTTCATTTTAACACATTTATCTTACAAAGGATTTGTTTAATCTAACTGCTTAACTGTAAGTGTTTTCTACTAAAACAATTATAATCTTTACAGGAAAATGCCACGGGCATTATCGGATGTGGAGACAGTTCACTGCAGCTAATGTAGAAGGAAAAGCTGTGTACATTTGCAAACACTGTGCCAAATCATATGTGAAGAATGCAACAAAGATGCAGAATCATCTGGCCAAGTGCCAAAAGTTCCCTTGGCACTCACAACAAGCAACCTCTGACAAAAGTCCCTCTACTTCCATTTGAGGTGAAAATTATGAATCAGACACCTCATCGATAGCAACAGCTCATGGTCCTCCTGGAATCAGAAGTTTAACTCAATGGAGGAACGTAGTCAGAGAAATTCTGATGAATGTCTTGCTCGAGCTGTGTATGCAAGTGGTTCACCGCTGACGCTCACAGGCAATGTTTATTGGAAGGGATTTCTGAATGTTCTTCGCCCAGCATACACCCCTCCAACCAGACATGCTTTAACAACTCATATGCTGGACGCAGAGTTCAATATAGTATAATAGTATCTACTCATTTGCTAGATGTGGAGTTCAACAGAGCACTGGTGACAGACAATGCTGCGAACATGAAGGCTGCTTGGTCTAAAGTGGAGGAGTCCTACCCTCACATCACACCCATTGGCTGTGCTGATCATGCATTGAATCTGCTCCTCAAGGACATCATGGCACTGAAAACAATGTATACACTCTACAAGAGAACCAAGGAAATGGTTAGGTATGTAAAGGGTCATCAAGTTATAGCAGCAATCTACCTCGCCAAGCAAAGTGAGAAGAATAAGAGCACCACATTGAAGCTGCCCAGCAACACCTGTTGGGGGTGGTGTGTCATGTTTGGCAATCTCCTGGAGGGGAAGGAGACTCTCTAAGAAATAGCCATATCAGTCTGCCGATATGCACAGCCCCATGAAGAGGATCCTTCTGGATGATCTATTTTGGGAGAGAGTGGTAAGCAGCCTGAAACTGCTGAAACCTATAGCAGTGGCCATTACACGGATTGAGGGAGACAATGCCATCCTATCTGATGTTCAGACTCTGCTTTCAGATGTAAGAGAAGAAATCCGTACTGCCCTGACCACTTCACTGTTGAGCCAAGCAGAGGAAACTGCAGTTCTGAAATACATCAAAAAGCATGAAGACTTCTGCCTGAAGCTCATACATGCCGCAGCGTACATGTTGGACCCCAAGTACGCTGGCAAGAGCATCCTGTCTGGTGCAGAGATCAACAAGGCCTATGGTGTCATCACCACCGTGTCTCGCCACCTCAGCCCAGATGAAGGCACGGTTCTTGGCAATCTGGCAAAGTACACTTCCAAGCAAGGGCTTTGGGATGGAGATGCAATATGGCAGTCGTGCCAACATCTCTCATCAGCCACCTGCTGGTGGAAGGGACTTTGTGGATCGGAGGCTCTTTCCCCGGTTGCCACCATCATCCTCCAAATCCCACCAACATCAGCCGCCTCAAGAGCGCAACTGGTCCTTGTTTGGGAACACACAAAAGACACACACAATGCACGCAACAGGCTGACCAATACAAGGCTTGACAAATGGTGGCCATCCGGGCAAATTTGAGGCTTTTTGAGCCTGACAACGAGCCATCCTCAACAGGGTTGGAAAGTGATGATATATGGAGTTTACATCCTTATTAATCATCAGCTGTAATAGAGAAATGAGGGGTGTCATAGCTGAGGGGCTACACCAGAGGTTAATGGTTATCTGTAGGAGGAAACTATATGGTTAATTAAGCTTGGAATATACTGAGTGTAGGGAAAGTGATCACGTGGCAGGCATTGATTAGAGAAGAGAGCCCTGGATTAGTGATGAAGTGAGGTCGAGATCAGGCAGGTCACGTTAAGGGAGAAATAACCGTTTATGGCCCGTATCACTTAGTGTCCTGCCTAGCAGTAAAGATACAATGTTTGTTCAGATTTGTAGGAGGAGACTCAGCCTAGGAGGAAGTGTTAAATATCAGTGCTTGTGTGAAAAGGTCTTTGTCTAATGCAGCTGTATTGGTCCTCTGGTAAGAATAAACTTGGTTTATTAGTGTCCGTCAAGTTTGTACTCTGAGAATTAGAACCTGACGGTGACAGTGAAGATAAGGCCTCAGAGTCTGATGTTCAAGAGGTGGATACAGTATTGAGGAGGTCCAGGGAGAAGACACTGAAGCCTGAGAGGAAGACAACCAAAGCTTTAGTTTCTAGACAGATTTCCGTTAATTCCCACTGAAAGTTTCCACCTCTGAATTATCCCCAAAATGTGCAACTTTACCCTAGTACCTCTACATTTCAAAATGTTTTGTCCTGTTTTAAGCCAACTGAAAAACGACCCAGATGTGTGTATATAGAGTGTATGTTGAAACTCCTTCAAATTAGTGGATGTGGCGATTTCAGCCACACCCATTGCTGACAGGTGTATAAAATCAAGCACACAGCCATGCAACTGTACATAGACAAACATTGGCAGTAGAATGGCCTTACTGAAGAGCTCAGTGGCTTTCAACGTGGCACCGTCATAGGATGCCACCTTACCAACAAGTCAGTTTGTCAAATTTCTGCCCTGCTAGAGCTGCCCCAGGCAACTAAGTGCTGTTATTGTGGAAACTCTCATGACAATGTTCCCGTCCACAAAGCGAGGTCAATACAGAAATGGTTTGTCGAGATCGGTGTGGAAGAACTTGACTGGACTGCACAGAGCCCTTAAATGACATTTTGGGAAAAAAAGTTAACTCAGCTCCATCATTCATTCATTCATTCATCAGATGGCTCATTCATCACAAAACCAACTGATACGGAGAACTATTTTAATGTTTTTTCCATGGGCAAAATTAGCAAACTTAGGCATGATATTCCAGCAACAAACGCTGACTACACATCCAAGTATAACGGATCAAATAATGAAAAGACAAACATAGTAGTTTTGAATTCCGTAAAGCGAGTGTGGAAGAGGTGGAAAAATTGTCTCTGTCAACAATGACAAGCCACTGGGGTCGACAACTTAGATCGGAAAATTACTGAGGATAATAGCGGATGATATTGCCACTCCTATTTGCCATATTTTAAATGTAAGCCTACTAGAAAGTGTGTGCCCCCAGGCTTGGAGTTACTGGCTCAAATAGCCGACCAATCAGCCTTTTACCAACCCTTAGTAAACTTCTGGAAAAAAATTGTGTTTGACCAGATACAATGCTATTTCACAGTAAACAAATTGACAACAGAATTTCAGCATGCTTACAGAGGACACTTAACAAGTACAGCACTTACACAAATTACTGATGATTGCCTGAGAGAAAATGAAAAAAAGATTATGGGGTCTGTTTTGTCACACTTCAGTGAGGCTTTTGACATCGATCATAGTCTGCTGCTGGAAAGAAATGTAATGGCTTTACACTCCCTGCTATATTGTGGATAGAGTTACCTGTATTAACCCTCTATGTTCTGTTATGGAAGCCTCTTCAACAAAATCCAGGTATAATCAGGAATTCCCCAGTGCAGCTGTCTAGGCCCCTTACTTTTTTCCGTCTTTATTAACGACATGAGGAAAGCCAGTGTCTATGTACAGTGGGATTTCTGGCTCTGACCTCAAACAGTCACACTCCAAACTCCACTATGGCCAAGACCAAAGAGCTGACACCAGAAACTAAATTGTAGACCTGCACCAGGCTGGGAAGACTGAATCTGCAATCAGGTAAGCAGCTTGGTTTGAAGAAATCAACCGTGTAAAGGAAAGAATGAATGGGGCCATGTATCGTGAGATTTTGAGTGAAAACCTCCTTCCATCAGCAAGGGCATTGAAGATGAAACGTGGCTGGGTCTTTCAGCATGACAATGATCCCAAACACACCGCCCGGGCAACGAAGGAGTGGCTTCGTAAGAAGCATTTCAAGGTCCTGGAGTGGCCTAGCCAGTCTCCAGATCTCAACCCCATAGAAAATCTTTGGAGGGAGTTGAAAGTCTGTTGCCCAGCAACAGTCCCAAAACATCACTGCTCTAGAGGATGTGATTTTCTGGATTTTTTTCTTCTCATTTTGTCTGTCATAGTTGAAGTGTACCTATGATGAAAATTACAGGTCTCTCATCTTTTTAAGTGGGAGAACTTGCACAATTGGTGGCTGACTAAATACTTTTTTGCCCCACTGTATGTGGATGACTCAACACTATACACGTCAGCTACTACAGCGACTGAAATGACTGCAACACTTAAAGAGCTGCAACTAATTTCAGAATGGGTGGCAAGGAATAAAATAGTCCTAAATATTTCTAAAACTAAAAGCATTGTATTTGGGACAAATCATTCACTAAAAGTTGAGATGACTAAACTGCTTGGAGTAACCGTGGATTGTTAACTGTCATGGTCAAAACATATTGATACAACAGTAAATAAATAAGGGAGAAGTATGTCCAAAATAAAGCGCTGCTCTGCATTCTTAACAACACTATCAACAAGGCAGGTCCTACAGGCTCTAGTTTCGTCGCACCTTGACTACTGTTCACTTTCAACTCCCTCCAAAGATTTTCTATGGGGTTGAGATCTGGAGACTGGCTAGGCCACTCCAGGACCTTGAAATGCTTCTTACGAAGCCACTCCTTCGTTGCCCAGTGCGGTGTGTTTGGGATCATTGTCATGCTGAAAGACCCAGCCACGTTTCATCTTCAATGCCCTTGCTGATGGAAGGAGGTTTTCACTCAAAATCTCACGATACATGGCCCCATTCATTCTTTCCTTTACACGGATCAGTCGTCCTGGTCCCTTTGCAGAAAAACAGCCCCAAAGCATGATGTTTCCACCCCCATGCTTCACAGTAGGTATGGTGTTCTTTGGATGCAACTCAGCATTCTTTGTCCTCCATACACGACGAGTGCCACAAAAAGGGAAAATTTAAATTGGCTCAGAACAGGGCAGCACGGCTGGCTCTTGGATGTACACAGAGAGCTAATATTAATAGCTCTCTCCCCAAGCATGTCAATCTCTCCTGGCTCAAAGTGGAGAGATTGACTTCATCATTACTTGTATTTATAAGAGGAAGTATTGACATGTATGCACAGAGCTGTCCGTTTGAACTACTGCCGCACAGCTCAGACACCCAAGCATACCACACAAGACATGCCACCAGAGGTCTCTTCACAGTCTTCAAGTCCAGAACAGAATATGGGAAGCACACAGTACTACATAGAGCCACGACTACATGGACATCTATTCCACATCAAGTAACTCAAGCTAGCAGTAAAATTTGATTTAAAACAGATAAATATACACCTTATGGAACAATGGGGACTGTGAAGAGACACACAAAAAGGTACAGACCCATTCATACACACACGATAACACAGATTTTTTACTGTATATATGTGGTAGTGGTGGAGTAGGGGCGTGAGGGCACACTGATTTTGGAATTTGAAATCTGATGAGCAGGTGTCCACATACTTTGTCATGTAGTGTAACAGTCTAGTCACATCTACAGTATACACATGTAGAGACAGCAGTCACTACCAAGTGGACAAGAGTCAATGTACTACAGTAGTGGAGGCTCCTTAAAGGTGGTAAATAAAGAGGAAAACATAAACATGTATTTTTAGATAACACTATACTAAATATACTCGCGTCAACAAATATTGCAACAAAAAAAGTCTAGTAGCCGCAACAGCACTCTGTAGAGTAGCACCATGGTGTAGCCGTTGGACAGCTAGCTTCCGTCCTCCTCTGGGTACATGGACTTCAATATAAAACCTAGGAGGCTCAAGGTTCTCACCCTCTTCCATACACTCACACAGTAATTATGACGACTTCCAGAGGACATCCTCAAACCTATCAGAGCTCTTGCAACATGAACTGACATATTGTCCACCCAATCAAAGGATCAGATAATCTAGTACTGAAAGCATAAGCTACAGCTAGCTAGCAGTGCAGTGCATACAATGTGGTGAGTAGTTGACCCAAAGAGAGATAGAAAGACAATAGTTTACATAAATTCAAAAATAGGAGAAGCAAAAGAGATCTTTTTTTTTTTTTTCACTTTCACTTTTTTTAGCTAGCAAATGCAGCTAGGTAGTTTAGCCTACTCAAAACACCCAGTTCAAACAGAGAGGGATGCTATGTTAGCTAGCTGGGTATGGCTATCCAACACTGGAACTCTTCCAAGGTAAGCTTTTGGTTTTATTCATTTATTGCCGCCAGTGTAACCGCTAAACTCCTTACTTACTGTACTGCATGATTGTAGAGGGTTTACTAATGCGTTAGTTGTAGTAGCTATGTTGCCTATGACAGCCAATACGGTGACAACGATGTAGGTCCAGCGGTTTTGAGATGATTTGGCTTGGAAAGTTTTTTTCACCTGGTCACAGACAGCTGATGTGTTGTGCACTGGAGTCCACACCCGAAGGGAGAAGTTGAGTGCGCAGATGTGAGAAGGAATTAACAAGCAAAGTGAGCATGCAGTTTGTATGTGGTTGCTATGAAAGTGAACTGTGCTTGCATGTGATCAGGGGTGTATTCATTCGGCAAATTCTGTTCATGTTTAGCAAATGGAACGAAACGTGGATAAACAGACCTTAATTTGTCCAATAGAAACTCTAGTTTGCACCTGTTGAACTAATGATTACACCACATATCAGCTAGATGCAGGCAAGTGTGTGCAAGACGTTATTGAATGTGACACTGTTGGTACTTGGATTACTCAAATTTCTATCAAACCTGTGCACCTACGTTGTAAACTTATGCATAGGCTAGGTTGTAGCAACCTCATGATGGGTATTGGGAAAATTTGAGTAACGTAAACCTATTGATGATCCATTCACCCAGCTCAATGTAATGTGAATGCTAGTCATCCAATATGCTGTAATAGAAATAAGGCTCATAAAAATTATCGTCCTCCCTCATCTTAAAACAGCATCGACCGCTACTGGTCTACAGACAGCCCAACAAGCACAGACAAAGAGTTACTACCCTCTGTACAAGAGATATGGGATGTTAATTGAAGTTCTCTACAATTTTGTTCACAAATTGTTGTACAACTGTTAGTGAGCATTTCTCCTTCGCCAAGATAATTCACCTTGGCAAGAAGCTGATTAAACAGCATGATAAATTACACGGGTGCACCTTGTGCTGGGGAGAGAGGAGAGGGGAGAGAAGGCCACAAAAATGAGCAGTTGTCACACCATGCCAAAGATGTCTCAAGGTGAGGGAGCGTGCAATTGGCATGCTGACCAGCTGTTGCCAGAGAATTTAATGTTCATTTCTCTACCATAAGTCGCCTCCAATGACAATTTCGGTAATTTGGCAGTACGTCCAACCGTCCTCACAACCGCAGACCACGTGTATGGCATTGTGTGGGCAAGTGGTTTGCTGATGTCACTGTTGTCAGAGTGCCCCATGATGGCAGTTACAGTATGGGCTGGCATAAGCTAAAGGACAAAGAACACAATTGCATTATATCGATGACAATTTGAATGCACAAAAAAACTGAGATCCTGAGGCCCATTGTGGGGCCCATTTTTTAAGGTCTGTGACAGATGCATATCTGTATTCCCAGTCATGTGAAATCCATTGATTAGGGCCTAATGAATTTAATTTAACTGACTGACTTCCTCATATGAACTGTAACTCAGTAAAATCAATGTAATTGTTGCATCTTGTGAATATATTTTTGTTCAGTATATTTAATATTTTCACTGAGGCAAGTACACTTCCACAGGATATTAATTGAGGAAATTCTCATATCTGGCCCTGTGCGCTCCTTAAATCGTGGCATTGAACATTTCAGCAGCCTGTGTAACATTTGACAATTTTGATTTCTTCTGGAAACAAAGCTAGTTTTATAAGGATGGTATCCACCCAAATCATTTGGGTTCCTGGATCATTTCACAGCATTATAAGGCTGTGTTGAGACAATGACTTATCAATGACACAAGCCCAGCTCAGTTAAGCCCTAGTAGGAAGTGCAGTGCGTGCAGCTCACCTTGCACTAACAAATAACATGAGCATGTCTACTTCTGCTAAGCTTCCCAGTAAAGCAATGAAACAAGCAACCATCCCAGAAGTGCTAAAAATAGCCCACATTAACATATGTAGCTTAAGAAACAAGGTTCGTGAAATCAATAACAGTCCATTATTATCTCAGTCTCATTCTGAACGTCGCATAGTACGTGGATCCGCAAGAACCTTAGCCCTTTTGAATACTCAGTACTACACAAATTGACAGAAATCACTGAAATCATTTATTTATTAATTAACTAAATAACACAGAATGCCATACACTTACATGAGATAAAAGTCCCTAGTGGACTGACACGATACGACAGCTTGTTACACATATGGAAAGGGAGTGGGAATAGAAAGGTAGGGAGAGTGTCAACTTATCATACATACATTTTGGAAACTACGCTCGGTTACCAGAATACTTAGCATCCTAACCACCGCTCATTCGGATTAGAAATGCAATATCTATAGATATGGTCTTTCTCTGTTGTCACTATTGAAACCAATCGATACGTCTATGGGTTGTGGCTCGATGTAAGGCTCTTGTTGTCCACCAGAGGTCACAATGTCCTTAGTTGTAGAGCTTCTCTGGTCTTGGGGTGTTTGTTAGCATCAGATGAACCAACAGTTTTATCAAAAGGAGGGATTCTTCCTTCCCACCTCGTGTCTTTTAGTTAAAGTTCTAGGACCACGTTTTACATGCACAGCTACAGACTGTAAATGATTCTGGTCTCTTAGGTGAGGTTCTCTTCTTCTGTAGAAATTGCGAGTTTCAGAGTTATCATTTTCAGCCGTGTAGCCACCGCTCCACGCTGTCTGGTTTCAGTACAAAGTTTCTAACCATCTCAACATGTGGACCACGGCTTCACGTATTTTTGCTCTTGTAGTTTTAACCATTCGTGATGATGTCGAGGATACACCGTCTGTCTGCTTGGTCTCAATGGTTGATTCCAGGTTAAGCTACCGACCACTTTACACGCCAGCATCAACCAATGTAAACTTCGTTAGCAAGTCCTTTAAGCACTCTGGCCAAAGGGGGCGTTCCGTCATGCTGACACAAAC